>NC_134355.1:160532145-160777145 GCF_048569485.1 Anomaloglossus baeobatrachus | reverse complement strand
TACACAGACACACAAAAATACAAACATATATTTTTGTGTGTATATCCAAGTATACATAAAATTCCTAGTTGTATACTGCCTCTCCCCCCACCCCAGCCGGTAACTTGTAAGGCAGTGTATAAAAGAATTGCATGTCACTGCAGGAATTCCCAATGTCACAAAATTAGAGAGAATTTCCTGTTTCTTTTTGCGCATATTAAGCCTTAGCATCCTCAGTAAACAAGTTCATTTACACTTTTTTTCTGCGATACAGATTGCGGATTGCAGCCTGTTCAGTGTGCTATTTATAAACCACTGCCAGTTTAACCTCTGGGTTTTTGCTGACAACAAATGAAATATTTCTCTGTGCAGAAAACACTGCCAATTTGCATCAATAATAGAAGGAGGGGGGTGGATCTGCTAGCAGAACCTAGTCTATGCCAGAATACATTAACAATGGAGATTTATATGAAAATAGTTTAAGGATTTTAACGCCATAAGCAAAGCCGAAAATGACTGCATGACAGGGGTGAGCGGTTTAAGCTTCAAAGACAAGAGGGCATATTCTTAGAGCTGGAAGCTGCATCCAGTCAACAAACAAGGCGACAGGTCAGGTACCCTTAGGATTGGGGGTGGGGGGGAGCGGAGGACGACACATACACACAATAGCCCGAGCAGTCATAAGAGAAATTGCAGAGTTAGCAGGACATACAATAGATATTATAACTGCATGCCTTGGGCCACTTCAACTCAGATTTGGAATTGCATTGCAAGTTTTATTTATCCACTTGGAATAAGCTACTATAAGTATGTGAAGCCCCACAGGTGTAGTGTCGGTGCATTACCTTCAGGGACTCCACTCGGCTGGATCTTGTCACTGGTAGGAGATCTTCTTCTTGTCGTGACGCCACTCTCAGTATTGCGGCCAGTAGGGACCGCCACTGCAGGTTGAGGGACGCCTGGGGCTGATGGTGAGTGCAGTTAGTTGGAATAGCCTCCTGAGAGTGAGGCAAGCCCCAGGGCCCTGTGTAGGTGCGTAGAACCACAAGGCGCAGAATAACTCCACACAGGCAGAATGTCTTTCAGGGTTTTTACTCACTTCAGGTGGCAGGGTGAGTAACCCGGGCGTAGCTGGGATGAACCAGGCGGGAACCAGGTATCCTTCAGGCTGACTTCTGATGGTGACTACCAACTCGCCTTCCTTAGCCCTTGGTGGTTTGGGGTGACCCCGACTTTTAGTCCCTATGGGGGTCACCCAGGGAAGTTGCTGAAGCCTCACTCCCCTTCGTTTGCCGTTTGCTTGTTGCCTGGGCCAGATCACTCCAGCTGCTTGCCTCCTGTGAGCTATGGGCCCTAACTGTGGCTACGTGGCTGCGGCTTTTGTGGTGTTGTGGCGTGGGCTTTGAGAGCCCCACACCGGCAGGTTTAGCAAAAGAAAGCTGGATCTATCTCCGCTTCGGGATCTGCCGCCCGTTTGGGCCTGGTTCTCCCTAGCAGTCTCCTTACTTCCCACTCTGTGCTCTCTCTCTCTAGCTGGAGATGGGTTTCGGGTAGCACTCCTAGGTGACCGTTCTCCCCCGTCGGTAGCCACTGCGCGGACGCTGTCAGACTACAGCAGCCCAGGGGAAGGGGTCAGCTCTCCTCGGAGCTCCCTGGACTCTGCTCTGAACCGGCTCACATCTGGGACCTTCACTGCTGCTCCTGTCAGAGCCTCACTTTCCTGCTCCTCACTCCTCCACACTCTGCTGCAGACTCTTTACTCCTCCTTCTCTTTTCCCTTTTGTGCCTGCCTACGCCACCTAGCAACCAGACTCTCTTACCACACCCCTTGAGAGGAGATGGAGGCTTTTGGCCCCCTCCACTATTCCAGTGAAGGTGAAGGCTTTTCCCCCTCCTGGGATCCCCAGGGGTCCTCTCATGGGTACATGTGTGAGACCTGATCACTATGCGCCTGTGTTCCACACCCCGGTCAGCCTTCTGGATTACCTGTATTGTACTGTCCCCAGCATGGGTGCAGTACTCAGTGGTGCCTGACCAGGTCAGGGGCGCCACAAGTACATAGTGCAAGTCAAACTCATATTTGCCAAGAGATCACCAGAGAGAAAAAAAAAAAAAAAAAACTTAAGTGACATCATTTTATGCACACTGCACATCGGTAGAAAGGTGTCAATGGTGTGGGTGGGGTTATACAAAGTTCCGCATTCAGAAAACTGGATAAAACAGGGATTTTATCAAAACTACACACAAGCAGTCCAGTATGTGTCACATTGATTAAAATCAGGGTTTCCGCTCTTATATCATGCTGCTCTCAGATAAGATGGCAAAAACCTGCTGACAAAATCCCTTTAAAATGATAAGCCTCCCATGCACAGTAATTCAAACTTTGGAAAAACCAAATCTTTCCATCGGGGGGAGGGGGTGTCCAGACTTTACTGTGACAGTAGAGGTGTGGGGAAAGAATGGTCCTACAAAATCCTCTGATTGCACCATACCCAAGCTGCTGCCTAGCGATGGCCTATTTCATTCCTGGAAACACATGCAGCCGTTTATGGGGGATTGAGGAGGGATAGTCATCAGTCAACCGTTATCAAAACTGCATGTGCACATTTAAAGGAGCTGTCCATGATGAAGAAAAAAAAAAAAACAATGACAAAAAAAATGGACTAAAAAATAAATAAAAGCAGCATTACTTACCAGTGAAAAGCACTGCTGCTCCAGAACTTTTCACTGGTCAGCTTGTCTACAGCTATAATTTTTCATGTACACAGGTGACCGCAGGGGCCCATCACCACGGGGCTCACTGTTGTATAGCATAAAACCAGTGATTGGCTGCAGCAGTTATGTATTAAAAATAAGTGATTTAGCACAAAAAAGCAAGTTGTAAACTATCTGCAAATAATGTATGGACCAGGACTAGGCTGTGATCTGAAGCCAATTTTGGCAAGTGTATGCCATAAACCATCTCCACATACCTAAATTACTCTTTAAGTTGTAAGGCTGCTTTCACACATCCGGTTTTTGCAGTGCGGCTCAATCCGGCTCAAAAACCTATGCAACGGATGCGGCGAAAAAAAACGGATCGTTGCATAAAATTTTTTCCATGTGGCCTGTCCGTTTTTTGACAGATGCGGCTTGATACTGAGCATGCGCAGTGCAAAAAGCCACATGCGGCGGCCGGATGCGTTTTTTGCCGCAGGACGCCGTATCCGGCGTCCATAGGCTTGCATTGTAAATCGCGGCGGATCCAGCGCGATGCGTTTTCTTTCGCTGCACAAAAAACGTGCCAGGCAACGTTCCATCCGGCCGCCGCATGGGCTAAATATGCCGCATCCGGCAAAAACCGGACGCAACGCAAGGCCATGCGGCACACAATACGGCGCCAATGCAAGTCTATTTGGAAAAAACGCAACCGGCGGCAAAAAAAAAAAAGTTTGCGTTTTTTCTGCAAAGCGCCGTATTGTGCCGCACTGCAAAAAACGGATGTGTGAAAGCAGCCTTAGTGGCATCATCATTTGTCCTACAACCTTGCCTGTTATGTCCTTTTCAGTGACCGCATAGAGCGACTGGCACATCAACTGAAAATATTGATTTATTGAGGTTGGTCAGGAAGGTTACGCTGCCTGACAAATGGTATATTTTCTGTACAAATGCAAGTAAAAAGAAAATGTTAACTTTACCAACACCTACTAATAAACATGGAGCTAAGGCAGCAATCTTTAAACAAAATGTATAAAAAAAAAATAAAATAAAAATAAAATAAAAATAAAATAGGCAGGGAAACCTATAATCTTCAGCTCTACAATGTTATATACATGTGATGGATTCAAATCGGAAACCGGCCCAATGTTACTATTCCAGGTTCAACAGGAAGTGGGTAGTTTGCTCATTGATTACAAGTCTATTGATTGACTACCAAAGTAAGCGAGATGGCCCTGACCAGCATTAGGCTATGTGCGCACATTACCTTTGACCACAAAGATGCAGCGTTTTTGTGCGTTTTTTGGCCGCTAAAAATCGCACAAAAACCGCATGTGTTTTTGCGTGTTTTACCACATTTTTGTTGCTGCATTTTTTCCAATGCATTGCATGGGTGAAAAACGCTGGCAAAAACGCAAAAATAATTGACATGTTGCATCTTTGTGGTCACCACAAAAACGCACCTAAAACAATACTGCATTGTGTGGACAGAAAAAAATAAAAACTCTTGCTTTGCTGGGGAAGGAAGTCATGCAGTTTTAAGACCAAAAACGCCGCAAAAAAATGCATAATGCGCACATAGCCTTACACAGGTCTCCTGCCTTGATCTCCTGGCACATGCTTACCATGGAGAGGAAGGGCTGGGTTTCTCCTGAGCCTCAATGCCTAAAGACCAAGTGACAACACAAATGAAGGGAAATCCCCTCCATGAGCATGCTATGCCAAACTATGCCTGATGTTTTGTGCTATATATAAAGCAAAATGATCATGAACACCTTGTTCTGTCATTTTTGTATTATTTATTTCCTTCCTGAATAGAAAATTGATAAATCCCATCCGCAAGAACCTCTCTTAGGCCAGTGCCACACGGGGACTAATGCGATCCTCGCATGACACTCTGCTCCCGCTGTGCTGCCAGCGCGAGCCGAGTGTCATGCGAGTGTCACAGCGACTGAGGTCCGATCGTGCGATCGGACTTCAGCTGCGGGGGCAGGACCACCTCTGAGGAGGGGAGGGCCAGCACTGAGGAGGGGCGGGCCGGCGCGGAGGAGGAGAGGGAGGTATTTATCCCCTCTCTCCTCCGTAGCCGGCTATTGCCATTCTCGCACTGCACCGTGAGTGCAGTGCGATCTTTCTCTCGCCCCATAGACTTGAATGGGTGCGAAAGAAAGTCTCGCATAAGTCGTAGCATGCTGCGATTGTTTTCTCGGTCAGAATGGGGCAAAGAAAATAATCGCTCATGGGTGCTGACACATAGGTTAATATTGGTCCGAGTGGAATGCAATGTTTTATCGCCCTACACTCGGTCCGCTTTTCATGCAGTGTATCTTAGGCTTTGTGCCCAGTTTTTGCCCAAATTTCTGCCACAAAAAGGCAGCATTTTGAACAGCATAGTGCGGACAAGAAACCCAATGAAAAGCAGAACACATCCATTTTGGCATTAAACGCTGCAGTTGAAAAAGCAGCAAAAAAAGCAGGTAAAAAGCAACGTGCGGACAAAGCCTTAAGCCTAAATATCCTTGTCAGTATGAGTTCTCTCTGCCATCTCCCTCCCATCATACAGTGTTAGGCCACGTTCATACGTTCAGTATTTTACATCATTATTCTGAGCCAATATCAGGAGTGGAACAATCAGAGGGAAAAGTATAAAATGGAAACACGTTACCATTTCTGCATTTTTCACCCACTCCTGGTTTTGGCTTCCAAATACTGAACGTGGGAACATGGCCTTGGAGATAGCAGCAGCGAAGTAGGGGTCATACATAGAAAATAAAAAATTAGAATTCGAAAAGAAGGAAAGCATCCAAGCTATCGGGGAGTAACAAAAGAGGAAAGGGTTAATCGCGGTGCCATGGATATAAGGAGATGAATCCAAGGTTTAATCTGTATTTTTATTATTCAATGCGTTTCAGAGTCCAAATGACTCCATCAGGAATCAAAAAAACACTGATGTACCTTTTCTGATTCCTGATGGAGTCATTTGAACTGAAAGGCGTTGAATAATAAAAATCACGAAGATTAACTCTTTGATTCATCTCCTACTTACATCCATGGCAGTGCGATTAACCCTTTCCTCCCTCGTTACTATTTGAATCTACTGGGTACGCGGTAGCTGACATGGTTAGATACTATTCTCCGTTGGTAGTTGTGACCCTCAACTCCGCAAGGTGAGTTTTTCCAAACCTCTTCTTCCGCTCCACTAGGATAATCCACCATTTGCGCCATTTTGTCTCCTCCAGATTTTATTCTAAAGCTATCAGGGAGGGAAGATCCCATGCTGTAGGGAGGGACGGAAAACAAACAAGGCATTTGAAAGAAAACTAGAAAGCAGTCACACATTGTTGTATAGAAAGAGGCGAGCACCCAGAGACGATAAAGGACAAAGGGAAATCACGCTCCTTAGCTAGTGAAGTACAGGAGTGAAGGTGTGCTAGTGCGACCACCGACCTCACAGTCAGGGCTCGTTCAGGCAGCCCTAGAAACTGGACATCTGCTACTTTTTAAATCAGATCGCACAGACTTGTGTTATTCAATGGGGTAGTACAGATGGCGCTCCGTGAATAAAAAAAATAAAAAATGGATACCATAGTGTGGCATCCAAATTTTATTGATACATTACAATTCTGTAGTATAGTAAACTGTAAATGATCAAGAAAATGATTAATAGCTGCTGAGTAAAAAAAACCCAAACAGATTGCATACAAACTGCACACATGACAGGGGGGGGAAAAAAAAATATTTGTACTACTTTTAGGGATGAGAGAAAAAAAACAAATCTGGCTGATTTTTTACACTGTCATGTGAACCTGGCCGCAGCATGTATTACCGGGAGACACAAGCAGACATGAAGAATGTATGAAAAATATATAATTTTACCGATCAAAATAGTCTCTATTCTGGCTTTATAGCATGAGTACAAAAGAATAGGACAGATAGCTAGAGATAGACCGATACATTTCATTCTGAAGTCGGCTCCTAGCCACGAACATTCATAGAGCCTTAACCAGTTGATTCCTTGACATAGATTGCATTTTATATAGTCCATAAGACGATTGGCTTTACCACATGGTGTCACATATAATGTTTTATGATGGATTATGAAAATTGTGGTAAAAGCATCTCAAACATAGACCTAAGACTAAATTGAGCGCAAGCAGCATTTTACACATGCATAAAACCATATAAAACTATGTATGCCTAAACTCAGAAATCCCTCACTTCAGCCCCTTCTGCCTTCAGGTAGAGACGCATAGGAGACCTGACAGATATTTCATCATTGATATAAAACAGATCTCTATAGGTGTTTAACTTCTACTATTCATAGATATGAAGAAAACATGAAGAACTGCGCTTAGATAATATTGAGACTAAAAAGATACCAAATTCATACCTGCAATAAGTGCATAACCCCCCCCCAAAAAAAACCCAACAAAACAACATGCACACAAGTATTTTACCAACTTTTATCCTTAGGACACTTCGCTGTTTACTGGCCATTGACCATAACTGCAGCTGAGCTCCTATTCAATTAGTCCCCTTTGAATGTAATCTGTCAGCAGGTTTTTGTTATATAATTGGAGGACAGCATAAGGTTGGGGCAGAGACACTGATTTCATGGATGTGTCACTTATTAGGCTATGTACTAATGACTATTTTATCACCAGGTGATTAACATCGCCAGGCTACAGCTCCTTTAACCCCTTCACAACCAGCCGATTTTTCGCTTTCCGTTTTTTTCGCCATTCTTCTTCTGAGAGACGCAACTTTTTTATTTTTCAGTCAAGATGGTCATGTGAGGGCTCATTTTTTGTGTAACGAGCTGTACTTTTAAATGAAACTAAGTTTTACTATATAGTGTAGTGGAAAACAGCAACAAAATTACAAATGCAGAAAAATTGCAAAAAAAAAAAGTGCGATAGCACTATTGTTTTTGAGATATTTTATTCACGGTGTTCACTGTATGGTAAAACTGATATGTGGGTGTGATGCCTCAGGTCAGTGCAAGTTCAAAGACACTAAACATGTATAGGTTTACTTTTATATAAGGGGGTTAAAAAAAACGGAAGTTTGTCCGAAAATAGTGGCGCATGTTTTACGCCTTATTCCATGACCCGTAGCGTTCTCATTTTTCGTGATCTATGGCTCAGTGACTGCTTATTTTTTGCGTCTCGAGTTGCCGTTTTTAACTGTCCCATTTTTGCGCCGATGCTACGTTTTGATCACTTATTGCATTTTGCGCAACAGTTGTGGCGACAAAAAACGTCATTTTGGCGTTTGGAATTTTTTTGTCGCTACGCCGTTTACTGATCAGATTAATTGATTTTATATTTTGATAGATCGGGCATTTCTGAACGCAGCGATACCTAATGTGTATATTTTTTAAAAAAATTTAACCCTTTAATTTTCAATGGTGCGAAAGGGGGGGGGGTGATTTGAACTTTTAGGTTTTTTTAATTTTTTAAAACTTTTTACTTTTTTTTTTTTTTAACTAGTCCCCCTAGGGGGCTATATGGATCAACAATCCGATCGCTCTGCCCTATCTGCTGATCACAGCTACACAGCTGTAAACAGCAGATACGCTCACTTTCTGGTTCACTCGGCTGCGGGCCAAGTGAAATTGAAAGTGGTTCATGTGTACTACAGGAGTCATCACATGACCCTTTGCTACGATGACAACTACAGGAAGTCAAGTGATCACGTCACGTGACTTCCGGCATCGGGCGGCAAGTAAAAGTTTACCGCCGATGCCGTTATAATGGCGCTAACAAATAAGAAATAACGTTTGGAACTCTATTCTATGTCTCAACTGGGTGCAAAAACCTAAAAAACATCACTATGGGGAGATAAGGTATGCACACCAGTGACTATGTAAGGGGAATACATGGAATAGCAGAAACTGCTGTGTGAATACTGACATGAAAAATTCAATAGCTATATGTAAGGATGAAATCCTTACATATAGCTATTGAATTTTTCATGTCAGTATTCACACAGCAGTTTCTGCTATTCCATGTATTCCCCTTACATAGTCACTGGTGTGCATACCTTATCTCCCCATAGTTATAATGGCGCTGTCACATATTGACAGCGCCATTTAACAGGTTAAACGTCACGAGCAGATAATGATTCTGCTCGTGCCTAGCAGGCACACATCTCAGCTGTGAAAATCAGCTGAGATGTGCGCCGATCGCGGCATGTTGCCAGCGGCAGACAGTGGGCAGTAACATTATGACTGCTAGGACGTAATATTACTGCCCGCGGTCGTTAAGAGGTTAAGCTCAGGTACAACCACACCCCCTCCTCTAATCAGCTCATTAGCAATAGACAATGTACACAAAAAGCTGTAATGTGAGTGGGGATAGATTTCAGAGCTCGGAATATCTAAACTCCGATTGTGTCAAAACTGCTGCACCCAGTAAGGCCTGGTACACATAAACGCCTTTTCGCCGGTTTGACGGATGCGGCGCACGCCAGTACAGTGTATACAGTACACTGGCAGCGCAGCAAGCGCCGGTCATGGAAGTTGCGGCGCTGCCACCGTACTGTATCGTACTGTACTGGCGTGCGCCGAAACCGTCAAACTGGCGAAAAGCCGGATATGTGTACCCGGCCTAAACTAAGCGATACATCATTGGAGTCGGAGTCTATTTTCATACATTACATTGCTTTCAGATGATGTAGCAAAATCCTGGTGACATATACCCTTTAAGGACCTATTTTGCATCTTTAGATATTACAATGTATTTTTTTTATCCTTGTATTTAAAAAAAAAAAAAACAACCATTTTTTTAAATAAATTTTGCCACATCAGTGCTTAGTTTTTTTACAGCACAAGTTTTATTGTGCCAGTTTGGGGGACATAGAAATTTTGATAAAACTTAAGAGACAAATAGAGTCAAAATACTAATTCTGGAATTTTTTTGCATTTGTTTTTAAGATCTCAGTTTTACAGCATTCGTCGCATTGTATAAATGACATGATAAATTTATTTTGGTACTCAGCACAATTAAAGGGGTTGCCTCCTTTCAATTAGGGCAGGGGATCAGTTATTTATAACAAACTGAGGCTCACCTACCCTCCCCACTGAAGCTCAGGTTTTTCTTACTCCGCAACAAAATGTGATGTCACATCGACAGTACTGTGGCCAGTCATTGAGCCCAGCCAAAGTAACTGGCTGCTAAACTCAGTGATTGGCTGCAGCACTTTCGACGTGATGTTATCGCTGTAGTCAACCAACAAAGACCAGAACAGTGGCGGAGAGGCAATGCTGGACAGGGAAGGGAAAGTAAAGCGTGGAGTCTAGGTGAAAGGCTACAACACCTTTAAGGTAATACCCAATTTATATATAGTTTACTATAGATGACTACTTATGCACAATATAAAAATACTCGATTGCCTTTTATTCCATTGTTTGTGAGACGAGTACCGTTATTGCTTGTTTTTTGGCATTCATTGTCCAAATGAAATAATGTGATCAATTTATAGCTCCGTTCATTACGGACACGGATTCAAATTACTTGGAAAACCAATGTGATTGCTCACATCATACATTGTAATACTTCAATACTGCAGTATACTGTGCCAGGCAGTGTAAAAAGGCATTGTAATAGATCTTGCCATAAGAAGGACATAATAGTTATTCTTAATAGCAGCCATGGAGAGGATTTTTAGGACCTCTGCAACCTTAGCACGCCTTCCTTGTAACGGTGTCGTATGGGGCTGATGGGGTGACAGACCTGGCACTCTACATTAAGACACAGCAGTTGCCATTAACAGAGGCATGTCTAGTAGTGCTATAAAATGTAGAATAAAAAAAGACAAAAAGAAAAAGTCAAGCTTACCCTCACACCAGCACTCTAGAGCAATGGAACTAATGACAGATGTTGAGAAAGTCTTCAAAGGCCGAAAATCTGGCTTCATGGTGTGTGGATAAAATGGAGCGTCCATCCAAAAAGGTAAAGTACAGATATCAATGTCAATAGAAAGATTAAAAATAGAAATTTATTGAAAGTCCATCCAAAGGAAAAAATACAGACATCAGTGTCAATAGACTGGAAAAGAACTACGCATTTCGAGTTAAGAATGTTTATCATTCGAAACTCGTAGTTTTTTTTTATCCACGCACTGTGAAGCTGGATTTTTGCTCTTTTAAAGACTAAGGCTATGTGCCCACGCTGCGGAAAATGCGCGGATTTTGCCGCAGATTTCTCGCGGAAAAGCCGCGGATTTCCCGAAAATCTGCAGCTCAGGCACTTCCCAGCCATCTCTATGGCATTTTGGAAATGCTGTGCCCACGCTGCGGATTTTTCCGCGGCGGATTTCGTGCGGATTTTGATGCGGAAAAATCTGCAACATGTCAATTATTGTTGCGGATTTTCATCCGGATTTTGGCTTTAAAATTGGGGGGAAAAAAAAAATCCGCACCAAAATCCGTGGCAATTCCGCACCTTTGAAAAGGTGCGGATTTTGCGGGAAAGTTGCGGATTTTGATGCAGAAAAATCCGCAGCTACATTCTCCCGTGGACACATAGCCTAACAACATAGACCCGCTCCTGATCTCACAAGCACGCCGACAAAAATGTACATCATGGTGTGAGAACTGACTCCCATCCATGACAAACACTTACATCATAGGCTGGGAAGGAGTCAAGGCCCCCAAAACTGTGATCACACTTCATATTAGCCTAATTTATTGCATAAATGACATGGCTGTTGAAATGACAGCTGCATATCTATTGCATAACACCAAACAACAAATCAAGCAGTTCAAGTAGACAAGTCACGTCACACATTAGGCTAGCTTAAAAGCTACACTCAAGGCATAGGTGCAGTAAAGGCCGCTTTACACGCCACGACGTATCTAACGATATGTCGTTGGGGTCACGGAATTTGTGCCACACATCCGGCCTAGCTAGCGACGTCGTTGCGTGTGACACCTACGAGTGTCCGCTAACGATCAAAAATACTCACCAAATCGTTGATACGTTCTTTCAAAATATCGTTCCTCGTTCTGGATGCAGGTTGTTCGTCTTTCCTGAGGCAGCACACATCACTACGTGTGACACCTCGGGAATGACGAACAACATTGTTCTTGCGTCCTCTGGCAAGGAGGTGGGCGTGTCGTTCATGCGGCTGCTCTCTGCCCCTCCGCTTTTATTGGTCGCCCGCTGAGTAACGTTGCTGTGACGCCGAACGAACCACCCCCTAAAAAAAAAAAAAAAAAAAGATTGTTTGGCGGCCACAGCGACGTCGTTAGGAAGGTAAGTATGTGTGACGCATACTGGTGATATTATGCGCCATGGGCAGCGATTTGCCCGTGACGCACAAACGACGGAGGCGGGTGCTATCGCTAGTGACATCGCTAGCGAAGTCGCTGCATGTAAAGCAGCCTTAAGACATGCAGCAAAGGCAACCCCAATCTGGAATTACATACAGTCATGGACAAAAGTTTTGAGAATGACACCAAAATTATATTTTCACATGATCTGTTGCCCTCTGGTTTTTAATTGTGTTTGTCTGATGTTTACATCACATACAGAAATATAATTGCAATCATATTTTGAGTACCAAAAGGTTATATTGACAGTTAGAATGAGTTAATGCAGCAAGTCAATATTTGCAGTGTTGACCCTTCTTCAGGACCTCTGCAATTCTCCCTGACATGCTCTCAATCAACTTCTGGACCAAATCCTGACTGATAGCTGTCCATTCTTGCATAAGCAATGCTTGCATTTTGTCAGAATTTGTTGGTTTTTGTTTCTCCACCCGTCTCTTGAAGATTGCCCACAAGTTCTCAATGGGATTAAGATCTGGGGAGTTTCCAGGCCATGGACCCAAAATCTCTATATTTGTTCCATGAGCCATTTAGTGATCACCTTTGCTTTATGGCAAGGTGCTCCATCATGCTGGAAAAGGCATTGTTGGGCGCCAAACTGCTCTTGGACAGCTGGGAGAAATTGCTCTTGGAGGACATTCTGGTACCATTCTTTATTCATGGCTGTGTTTTAAGCAAGACTGAGTGAGCCGATTCCCTTGGCTGAGAAGCAACCCCACACATGAATCGTTTCAGGATGCTTAACAGTTGGCATGAGACAAGACTGGTGGTAGCGCTCACCTCTTCTTCTCCTAATAAGCTGTTTTCCAGATGTCCCAAACAATCGAAAAGGGGATTCATCTGAGAAAATGACTTTACCCCAGTCCTCAGCAGTCCACTCCCTGTACCTTTTTGCAGAATATCAGTCGGTCCCTGATGTTTTTTCTGGAGAGAAGTGGCTTCTTTGCTGCCCTCCTTGAAACTAGGCCTTGCTCAAAGAGTCTCCGCTTCACAGTGCATGCAGAAGCACTCACACCAGCCTGCTGCCATTGCTGAGCTAGCTCGGAACTGCTGGTAGTCCGATGCCGCAGCTGAAACCGTTTTAAGATACGGTCCTGGCGTTTGCTGGTCCTTCTTGGGCGCCCTGGAGCCTTTTTGGCAACAATGGAAGCTCTCTCCTTGAAGTTCTTCATGATGCGATAGATTGTTGACTGAGGTGCAATCTTTGTAGCTGCGATACTCTTCCCTGTTAGGCCATTTTTGTGCAGAGCAATGATGGCTGCACGTGTTTCTTTAGAGATAACCATGGTTAACTGAAGAGAAAACAATGATACCAGCCTCCTTTTTAAGTGTTCAGTGGTGTCATTCTTTCTTAATCATGAGTGATTGATCGCCAGCCCTGTCCTCATCAACACCCACACCTGTGTTAATGGAACAATCACTAAAACAATGTTAGCTGCTCCTTTTAAGGCAGGAATGCAATGATGTTGAAATGTGTTTTGGGGGTTAAAGTTCATTTTCTTAGCCAATATTGACTTTGCAAGTAATTGCTGTTAAGCTGATCACTCTTTATGACATTCTGGTGTATATGCAAATTGCCATTAGAAAAACTTAAGCAGTAGACTTTGTAAAAATTAATATTTGTAGCATTCTCAAAACTTTTGGCCATGACTGTACATAAAACAAGTCTTTCTTAGCGTCTAGGTGCTGCAAACCAAAACACAATGTATTGCTATCTAGGAGGTCCTGGCTCTATTAAAAACTAATTCAATACCCTGAGGCAATTCTGTGTATTGGCAGAATGACAGTAGGCAGCTGGTAAACACGTTCACCTTTAAGGCAAATTAAAAGTGCAGAATTGTTTGTCACAAAAAAGTGCAAGTAAAAAAGAAATGTGTGGGATGTGCCACCAATTATACAATTGCACATTTTGATGGAGAACAGTTTCTTTCCAGATTTTCAGGAAGTGTCACTCTATAAAGACCAGGATCATCTAGGACTACTCTACAACAGATCAGATTACGGAAACAATGCTAGATACCTCTTTAAAAAAAACAAAAAACAAAAAAAAAAAAAAAGATTGTCTCCTTTCATGGATTTTTTTTTTCAGCTGGTCAAAAATGTTTAAAATTACAAACTGAGGCTTACCTACTCTCCCCCAGTCCAATGGCACCTCTCCGCAGCTGCCCCAGTCTGACGTCACATTACCGGCGATGGAGCTAAGCACAGCAGATCAGTTGATGTATATGGCGCATAAAGAATAGCAGAATCTTTCAAGTAGTGGACAACACCTATTGATTAAACCAGTCACAAAGAACAGATTACAGGACGTTGCGATGGACCTTACTTATGCGAGCTGTGATGGTCTACACAGAGCCTAGGAACCTCTCTTTTAGGCACAGCTTATCTGGTCACCCTGCTCCTTCACTGCCCACAACCTTTAGTTCCTACGCAGTCATAAATGAAAACCATGTCCTCCAGCTTTGCAAGTCAGGTGTGCTGCAACATAATGAACTTGTTCAATTTTCCTATACAGCTGTAACTAGTTTTAACAGTAGCTCACGGAAGATTTAATTGCTTGTACATGGTCTGTGTAGAGATAGAGATGCGTACATATATCAATTGCTATTTTTTGTATGAATATCTAAGTCCCACAATTGCATACAGTGTGCCACATCCTATTGTAGGATAGAAAATGTAAAACTAGAGGCAGCACTCCAAAGTAGATGCCACTGGGAATAGTTCACCCGTTTTCTACAACTAATTTGGAGTGCTGGCTCTCTTTTTATGATAGACAGAAAGATAGGATAGACACAGACAAGGGATTGTAAATGAACGGGATCAAACACAGGATAATAACCAGAACTTCATGCTGCTGTCTCAGATGGATCACTCTTCTCTGTATCACTTTGTGCGTAAACTACAGCTCTCCCATCAATACTCATGTAAGAGGGGAGGGCTGCAATCTACACATTCACAGCAGTAAAAGGTGGACATTCTATCATGTCAAGTAGAGGCTAAGGATAGATGGCATCCCACTGAAGGTGGACGCTCAGAGCTGTATAGGTTTTTTTTCCCCCTGAAAATAAGCCCTAGCATAATTTTACATGATTTTTGGAGTATCCTTTAAATGTAAGTACTAATCCAAAAAAATAAGCCCCAGTTACAGTCAGGGCCAGTTTAAAGGAGAGTCAAACCACACAATTCCTTAGGGTCCCACTCTAAGGGATCATAACGTTTGTATACCGAGGTTAAGATTACTTAACCCCTTAAGGACGAAGCCAGTTTTGTACTTAATGACCAGGCCATTTTTTGCAATTCTGACCAGTGTCACTTTATGAGGTCATAACTCTGGAACGCTTCAACGGATCCCGGTGATTCTGACATTGTTTTTTCGTGACATATTGTACTTCATGATAGTTATAAATTTAGAACGATATTTTTTGCTTTTATTTGTGAAAAAATCGGAAATTTGATGAAAATTTTGAAAATTTTGCAATTTTCAAACTTTTAATTTTTATGCCCTTAACCCAGAGAGTTATGTCACACAAAACAGTTAATAAATAACATTTCCCACATGTCTACTTTACATTAGCGCAATTTCTGAAACAAAATGTTTTGGGGTTAGGAAGTTAGAAGGGGTCAAAGTTCATCTGCAATTTCCCATTTTTTCAACAAAATTCACAAAACCATTTTTTTAGGGACCACATCACATTTGAAGTGACTTTGAGAGGCCTAAGTGACAGAAAATACCTAAAAGTGACACCATTCTCAAAACAGCACGCCTCAAAGTACTCAAAACCACATCCAAGAAGTTTATTAACCCTTCAGGTGCTTCACAGGAACTAAAGCAAAGTGGAATGAAAAAAAGCAAAAAATAAAATTTTACCTAAAATGTTGCTCTACCCCAAATTTATTCACTTTTAGAAGAAATAACACAACAAAATGAACCCCAAAACTTGTTACCCACTTTCTTATGAACGCGCCGATACCCCACATGTGGTCAGAAACCTTTGTTTGGACAAATGGGAGGGCTCGGAACAGAAGGAGCAATATTTGAATTTTGGAAAGCAAATTTGGCTGAAATAGATTGCGGGCACCATGTTGCATTTACATGTCCGCCAAGGTACCTAAACAGCAGAAACCCCTTACAAGTGACACCATTTTGGAAACTAGACCCCTTAAGGCTTCTATCTAGGGGTATAGTGAGCATTTTGGATCCACAGGTACTTCACAGATTTTGATAACGTTACGTTGTCACATTGAAAATTTTCATTTTTTTCTCAAAAATGTTGCTTTAGCATCAATTTTTTCACTTTTTCAAGAGGTAATTCCAAAAATGTGACCCCAATGTTTGTTACCCACTTTTTTATGAGCGCGGTGATACCTCACTTGTGGTCTGAAACCTTTGTTTGGAGAAATGGGAGGGCTTGGAACGGAAGGAGCAATATTTGAATTTTGGAAAGGAAATTTGGCTGAAAAAGATTGCGGGCACCATGTCGCATTTGGAGGACCCCTAAGGTACGTAAACAGCAAAAAAACACCACAAGTGACCCCATATTGGAAACTAGGCCCCTCAAGGAATTTATCTTGATGTTTGGTGAGTACCCTGAACCCCCAGGTGCTTTACAGAAGTTTATAACGTTGAGCCATGAAAATAAAAAAATAAAATTTTACCACAAAATTGTTACTTCAACCAGGTAGCTTTTTTTTTCACAAGGGTAACAGGAAAAAAATCACCATGAAATTTATTGCGCAATTTCTCCTGAGTTTGTTGATATCTTGTATGTGGTGGAAATCAACTGTTTGGGCACACTACAGGGCTCAGAAGAGAAGGAGTGCAATTTGACTGCAAAATTGGCTGGAATCAATAGCGGACGCCATGTTGCATTAGGAGAACCCCTGAGGTGCCTAAGCAGTGGAGGTCCCCCACAAGTGACCCCATTCTGGAAATAAGACCCCTCAAGGCTTTAATCTAGGTGTATATTGAGCATTTTGAATCCACGAATACTTCACAGAATTTGATAAGCTTAGGTTGCCATATTGAAATTTTCATTTTTTTCACAAAAATGTTGATTTAGCGACACATTTTTCACTTTTTCAAGAGGCAACAACAAAACGTGTACCCCACAGGTTGTTATCTAATTTCTTGTGAGCGCAGGGATACCACACATGTGGCCAAAAACCTTTGTTTGGATAAATGGGAGGGCTTGGAATGGAAGGAGCACCATTTGAATTTTGGAAAAGTTGAAGTAAATTGCGCGCACCATGTCACATTAGCAGGGCCCCTTGGGCACCTATACATCAGAAACCCCCCACAAGTGACCTCATTTTGGAAACTGGACCCCTCAAGGATTTTATTCAGGAGTATAGTAAACATTTTGAATCCACAGGTACTTCACAAAACTGTTGCTGTATCAAAAAATTTCTCACTGTTAAGGGGGCTTTACACGCTGCGACATCGCTAATGCGGAGTCGTTAGGGTCACGGAATTGGTGACGCACATCCGGCCGCATTAGCGATGTTGCTGCGTGTGACACCGATGAGCGATTTTGCATCGTTGCAAAAACGTGCAAAATCGCTCATCGGTGACATGGGGGTCCATTCTCGATTATCGTTACTGCAGCAGTAACGATGTAGTTCGTCGCTCCTGCGGCAGTACACATCGCTATGTGTGACGCCGCAGGAACGAGGAAGCTCCCCTTACCTGCCTTTCATGTGACACTAAAGGATGCCTAGCCTTGTATTTAGCCCAAAAAAAAAAAAAAGAATTAAAATAAATGACGTGGGGTCCCCCCTATTTTTGATAGCCAGCTAGGGTAAAGCAGACAGCTGTAGCCTGCAAACCACAGCTGACAGCTTCATCTTGTCTGGTGATCAATTTGGAGGGCTCCCCAAGCTGTTTTTTTTTTTTAATTATTTATAAATAAATAATTAAAAAAAAAAAACAAACGTGGGGTCCCCCCAAATTAGATCACCAGCCAAGGTGAAGCTGACAGCTGGGGTCTGGTATTCTCAGGATGGGAAGAGCCACGGTTATTGGACTCTTCCCAGCCTAAAAATAGCAGGCCGCAGCCGCCCCAGAAGTGGCGCATCCATTAGATGCGCCAATTCTGGCGCTTCGCCCCAGCTCATCCCGCGCCCTGGTGCGTTGGCTAACGGGGTAATGAATGGGGTTGATACCAGGTGTGTAATGTCACCTGGCATCAAGCCCAGCAATTAGTTATGTCACGGCGTCTATCAGATACCCGACATAACTAATTGACAGTAATAAAAAAAAAATTGACAACAAAAAAAAATTTATTTGAAAAAACACTCCCCCAAACATTCCCTGATTGACCAATTTATTGAAAAGAAAAAAAAAAATCCACAATAATCCATTTGGACGTCCACGTCGCCTCTGGACCTTCTAGAATATGGGGGACACGTTCAGGGAACGTATCCCCCATTTTCTAGGAGGGCAGACCCTCCATTTGAGGAGAGTGGGTGCAAAGAATCTGCACCCACTCTCCCTGGGTCACAGCTGCAGAGTGCGAGCAGCCAGCGTCCTGAACACAGGAAGCTGACAGCTGCGCTCTGCACATGTGACCGGAGTCTGCAGAGAAGGAGCCGGAGGAGGGGGCCACGGGGGATCAGAGCTGCGACAGGTATGTATGACACCGGGGAACACCGGGGGACACCAGGGGGGGGTAGGGGGGGACCCGGCAGGGCCTAGGGAGCAGGTTTCTGTCGTATGTGTTATGGCACATACGACAGAAACCATAGGAACAGTGTGAATGTGGCCGGCGCGCTGCTGTGATCGCCGGTGCGCGCGGCCATCTTGGATTTTCGGGAGGGGGTCGGGGGGGGCACTTTGGGGACACCGGGGGACCGGAGGGAACCGGGAAAAAGATTTATCTCCCATCTGGCATGTTTGATCATGCCAGATGGGAGATAAATCATTTTTTACCGGCGCGGTCATTTACTATAACTTGATGATCGGTATACGGTGTATACCGGTCATCAGGTGAGCGGGGACCGGAAAAACCGGCCCGAATCATGATCTCCAGGGTCTCAGCTACCCCCGGCAGCTGAGACCCCGGAAATTTTCTGACTCTGGGGGGCGCTAGACCCTTTTTTCCGACCGCCGTTAAAAAGCGGCGGATCGGAAAAAGTACCCTTATTTACCGCCGTTAAAAGGCGTATCGGCGGTCGTAAAGGGGTTAAAGGACCTTTGAAGAATCCAGTCATGTGACCAAAGGTCTCAATTGCAGGAGTTTAGAAGAACTGAACAGGAGACAGGCTGGTTTGCAGAAATGGAATTAGGGAGAGAAAGTTCACAGGGCCCACATTCTCCTAAGAGACCCCGAGACTGGTGAAAAACTTCGTGACATCACGTTGAGTCTAAAACTGAAGAGGTTGGTGTGTGTGTGTTTATAATATACATACATACATACATACATATATATACACACACACCCACACACACACACCCACACACACATACACCCACACACACATACACCCACACACATACACCCACACACATACACCCACACACATACACCCACACACATACACCCACACACATACACCCACACATATACACCCACACACCCACTACATACAGGGTTTGGTTAGCTATGTTTATGTTCCAGAATGTGAAATTAATATTTGAATAAATGATTTTGTTTTGTTCAAGAATAAATAAATGTGGATTATGGTCCATAATAATAAATATTATTTAATAATAATTATAAATAATATCAAAAACACACACAATCCCCTGAAAATAAGCCCTAGCCCATCTTTCGGAGCACAAAATGATTTAAGACCCAGACTTATTTTCATAGTAACACGGTAACTGGTAAATACTGTTTGTAATATGTACTTGGCTTGCATAATAAGCAGTATTACCAAGTGGGACATCATCACTTGGTTCTGTAATTCACAATACTTATCTCTGTTACTGAGAGGTGAAAGTGGATACAATTACACTACACAGCAAAACTGTGAGAAAAGCATGACAAGCCACTCACTGCACCCCATGGCTTATCTACATTAGCAGGGAAAGTCTACCAGTAATGTCCTTCATAAGCTTCCTAGACAAGTAGCATAACCCATGCTACCGTAATACACAGGCCATGTCTCCTCTTACTCATAACACCAGTCCCTCTTATGCTGCATTTATCAACAGAAGATCAAATGTGATGGTGGACGCAGAGCAATACGATACCTTTACATGTAACAATACTTTCAGCATAAGGTGCGATTTCTTTTGTATAAATTAGGCAATTTATTTAGTATATATGAAGACAAGGTCATTTGCTGACACCAAACTGGTTTCTCCCAGTCTACAATGAATACACTGAACAATACCAGAGTACAAGCCAAGATTTCTCACAAACGCTAGTAATTTACATTTTACCTTCCATCCATCTGCTTTGTCATTCCCAATGGGCTGGTTTGTATATGAGGATGAAAACAGAGTTATAATAAGCACAACATGCAAATTACTGTAGGGGAGTAGCCAAAATTCACAATTACAAGTAATCAAAGAGATTAAAGGAAATGTTTGATTGCGTTGTCAGCTCCTGTATCTTTAAAAACCAAAGTATAAATGGTCAGTTCAAACTACATGACCATCAGTTGGCATCTTATTTTCCATGTCAGGGATCGATGAATAACCTGTTAAGACAGTAATAGATTTTTCTGTGTGCATAGGTCACTGCCCTCAGCAGCACATGTCCCATTTACACAGAATAAATGCGCTGCCAAGAATTAGATTTATTACAAAATCAAAAAGATAATTTCACCCAACGAACAAGTATTTTACTTGTTCATCGGGAGATTGCCAGCTTGTTTACACTACATAGCTATTGAGAATTGAGCGTTCCCAGGATCCCCATTTCGTGCAGTGTTAGGCCGGGGCCACACGGGGACTACTACGATCCTCGGATGCCACTCGGCTCACACTGGCAGGAGCCAAGTGTCATGCGAGTGTCACTGCGACTGAAGTCCGATCTTGCGATCAAACCACAGCTGCATGGGGTGGGCCGGCAATGAGGAGGGGGCGGGCCATCGCTGAGGAGGGAAGGATTTATCTCCCTCTCTCCTCCGTTGCCGGCTATTGCCATTCTCGCCCTGCACTCGCGGTACACCGGTGTAATGTGAGTGCAGTGCGATTTTTCTCTCACCCCATAGACTTGAATGAGTGCAAGAGAAACAAGCATCGCATTACATTCGCAGCATGAGGTGACTGTTTTCTCGGTCCAATTAGGGCTGAGAAAATAATCGCTCATGGGTGCTGGCACATAGGCTAATATTGGTCCGAGTAGAATGCGATGTTTTATTGCATTCCACTTGCTCCGATTTTCATGCCGAGTGGCTTAGGCCTTAATGTTTACATACACTTCAGTGCAGTTACTGCCTTGTTACTTGCTGCAAGTTTCAAGGATACTGGTAAAGAAGATTTAGCAATCAATACTGACTAATGTAATTACAGTTCTTCATGGAGTTACATCATTGCGCAAGTTGTGTACAATAAGGAACATCCCGTCTTTATTTGGAGACAGTACATTGGCCACGGGTTGTCTAACTGCTTAGCCAACAGCTAAAATTTGTTGAGAAACTTGGCAGCAGCACACCCCCCAAAGACTGTTTGGCTACCAGCTACATCACTCAACCCAACATTCAGAGGAATCCTGGGCCAACCCTCCAGTGCCACCTATAAAGAAACCACTGCCAGGCACCGCTAGAAGTAGCTTATCTCCAGGAATAACAAAAGAATCGACTATTGTAATTCAAGCAGATCCTTCTCTTTTCTGACATTTGCCAGGGTAGAGATGGGAGGCCACCATACACAATACACCATTGGCTGGTCATGACAGTATCTGTAGGTCAGGCCAACTTTAGTCTAATCTTTATGGGGACCTTAGGAACTCAAATTCTGTTCAGGTTTAAGACATTAAAGAAATTATAAGGAAATCAGTAGGCGCCAAGTGCAATACATGGTCTTTCTAAGTAGGAAATGTCCTTTACAGACACTTGTTTCTCTAGCAAATAGTGAAGAGTCTTGAACAGAGAGATGGTCAATGATTATTGGCAAAAATTTCAATAAAGGTTTAAAAAACAAAATTTATGAAAACACTTCTTTCTGGGAAGAAACCTCTATTTTTTGCCACAAAAGGGACCGGATTAAAACATGAGTATACAAGAAAGCCTCGCACATCTGAACCAGTTTATGGCATTAAATATTTAGCTCTGCCCACATTATGCATGTATGAATGCAGCCCAAAGCAAAACACGTCAGTCTACACGTTCTACAAATCAAGCAAATAGCAAGAATAAATAAATAGAGACCTTCCAAAATTACATTTTGTACCAGGATTTAGTAAATGTGACACTTTTTCAATTTCTTACTTTTAGGCTAGAGAGTCACACGAAAAATGCTCCAATTATGCCAGAGCTTCAGAATGGGATCCATTTTTCACAGTGTTGGACAAGAATGAAAAGAAAAAAAAAACAAAAACCAAAAAACACACAACTCAGACAGAACACTGGTTTGAGTACAATCCAATGCTTGGTTGGATTGAATTCTGACCCAAAATACAGTTGGCTGCACGACCCCTTATGCCTCAATATATTGTGTGAAGAGACATTCACAAATGACTCCGACTAATTACCGTATTTTTCGGTCTATAAGACGCACCCTGGTTTTAGAGGAGGAAAATAAGGAAAATAAAATTTTAAGCAAAAAATGTGGTCATGACACACTTATGGGGCGAGGATCTGCTGCTGACACTGTTATGGGGTAATATCCTGCTCATATACTCCCCAGCCTGCTCATATACTCCCCACATGCTGCTCATATACCCCCATGCTGCTCATAATATACCCCTATCCTGCTCACATACCCCCATCATCCTGGTGTATGGCCGAATCCTGTGGCACATAAAAAAAAATAAACGTTCATACTCACCTTACGTCACCTCACTCCCTGCAGCACCGCTCCTCTTACAGTCTATGTCAGCGGCAGCGATGCTGAGTGGAGCAGTCCCCGTTCCCCTGCAGCATCGCAATGTCCTCCGGTCTGTGCCGGCGGCTGCGTGTGGACACGTACACACAGCGATGACGTCATCGCTGTGCGCCCTGCTAGTCTCCACGCAAGTCAGCTGACCGGCACAGACAGGAGGAGATCGTGATGCTGCAGGGCAACGGTAAGTAATGTGTACTGATTCACTGCCCCCCGCACTGAGGATGATGCGCGAGGGGCAGTGAATACAGCCGCACATTGATCACTCTAGGCTGCAGTTGCCAGGGGTGATCATGCGGGCCAGCTGTTTATCCCTTGCCCATCACCCCGCCCACCTGTCAGTGCCGGCTTCTGCGCTGAGAGATGGGCGGGAGGATGGGCGTGCATATTATAATGAGCGGGTCCACGTGGTCATGACAGGCTGCTACAGCCTGCTCGTGCCCCCGATGACCCGCTCCACCGCAGCACCCTCATTCCCCGCAGCCCTATATTCAGACTATAAGACGCACCCCCCACTTTCCCCCAACATTTGGGGGGGGGGGGGGGGTGAGAAGTGCATCTTTTAGTCTGAAAAATACGGTATATATATATATATATATATATATATATATATATATATATATATATATATATATATATATATATATATATATATATATATCTCTCTCTCTCTCTCTCTCTCTCTCTCTCTCTCTCTCTATCTCTTCTGTTCTGGATTCTGCCAGGTAAAGTTTCGTTATAGTGAAATTAGTAGAACTTTAAGAAATTTACTATAATGCAACCAAAGTGTATGCAAAATTGTAGAAAACATCAGTCTTAATGAAAAATATTAAATGCACAATTTATATACAAATTAACAGTCTCCAATGAGAAAAGAGTTGCAATAAAATTTAAATACAGTATTTCCCCTAAAATAAGACCTTTCCCAAAAATAAGTTATTGAACATGGTGTTGGCCAAATGACAGGAGCAGTATGATTTACCGCTTTTTATGAACAGCAGTAAATTAAATGGCTTTGATTAGCCGTATTGTAACCTGTATCAAAATTAATTCTGCTCAATATTAAGGTATAAAAAAAAAAAAAAATAAAAAAATAAATGTGCAGAATTAAGTTCAGTCTCTTGGTTCAGGCTTCCACAACAGTTATGGTCTCATATGGCCCCTTGGGAAAGTGAACTGTACACCTTTGTTATAATCTAATGACTTTTCATACATCAGGCTTTTTGGCTGACTAATGGTCTTCAAAAAGAAAGAAAAATTGGGTGGGGGTGTTTTAATAAAAAAAAAAAAAAAAACCCACACACAACGGCAGTACATGAGCGCCATCCAAAAGGCAGCAGATTTAGTAGAAGTGTTCGAAAGAAGAAGGGTGATAAGACGGACGCACAGACTACAAACAGCGGATATCTACAGGACACTTTTTGTGTGTTGCACAGTGCTATTAACCAGAAACCTTTGGTATGATCCCTGAAGGTCGGAAAGTCTCTACTGCATGTCGGCAGCAGAAACATTTTAGACGTTACAGATGCAAATTAGCAGGAAGAAAATTGTAGAAAAATAACATGAATCCAAACTATAAAAACATTTAAAAAAAATTAAAATTATAAGGAGGGAGCATAACTATTCCTATAAGTCGATGTGGAAATCGCTAGCACTGTACGGAGGATAACTCAAATTTTAAAAATCATTGGTTTGGATCCAATGGACATTTCCGTCAGGACAGTCTACCCTGCAGGAGAGGAAATTATCACTACGCGAAGGGAAAGGAGTGGGAAGAGTCATCTGTGCTAGCAGGCTTGTGGAAACCGTGCCAGGCTAACATGGCAAATACTGCTAATGCCTTAATAGTGGATTATAAAAGAAGTCTACAGCACAAGCAGTATAGCCTTTAAGAAAAGTCTACAAGAGGAAAAAAAATACATTAAAAATCTGCTTATATTTAAGAGAATACATTTCTGAAGAAATATAAAAATGGATATTTCCATTAACAAGAAAAATTTAAAAAAAAATAGTAAGTGGGATAGCTTTGTATTTGTTTTCTAGATGAATGTGCAGCAAACAGATACACTACCTGTAAAAAAAAAATAAAATCCTTTCAAATCAAATCCTATCCGTAAGTCACTGCCCTAAGCAGTCCTGGGCACTAGAGTGCAGCTGGAAGTATTTTAGCAGTTCTATTGTGTTTTCGGCTAGCACCTGTTCACACCTGTTGGATGTGCGGGTCAGTCTTTTTGATAGAATTGTTAGCTATGTAGTCAGAAAAAGAATCTTCTAGGTACCATGATAAGAACAAAAAATAAATAAAAAAAAAAATCTAGATATTCCCAGAGTTATTGATAATGTCTTTCCGGTGTGGTGGACATCTTTGTATTGAGCCCTAGAAGTTTACACTTGAGTTATGGTGACTATTGAAACCTTAGTTACTGTTGCAACTCTAGATTTTTGGATAAAAATCCAGGGGACCGGATATTTATTATATAATAAATGTTATATATTACATATTTGTTTAACACAAAAACTCACTTTGGAGTAGATCCTCTCATAACTCTGCAATGTCCGGTTAAACTTACAAAAGGAATCGAAGGCTATGATTAAACTGGATGGTGCCATTTTCAAGGTTCAAGCGGGTGCGGTTGTGAACCCCTACCTCTGTCTGACACCGACTGTGGAGGTTGGATAGTCAGATAATATTTCGGAACCCCTCCCCCCTTCCTTGGCTGCAATGTGTTTAGACTTTACACAATCACCCCAGGACCAGAGCTGAGTCTCCACCGCTGTGCCCACTGTCTGCAGCGCTGACGTCACATCAACAGCGCTGCAGCAGCAGTTACAGAGGCTCTGCCTGAGTGGACAGCACGAGTCACTTATTGCTGGACCCAGGGAGGAAGAGGGGGTCCAAAAGCAGAAAAGTGTGTGAGATATATATCTCTCTATATATCTATATCCTCACCTATTGTACCATCACCCATTCCCTGTAGACTGTAAGCCCTCGCGGGCAGGGTCCTCTCTCCTCCTGTACCAGTCTGTTATGTACTGTTAATGATTGTTGTACGTATACCCTTTCACTTGTAAAGCGCCATGGAATAAATGGCGCTGAGATAGAGATAGAGATAGAGATGCACACACACACACACACACACACACACACACACACACACACACACACACAGTGCAGTGAAAGACTAGATCTCCTACAAAACAGCATATCTTTGATCATGACTGGCTGCCAAGAGCAGGGGCCGGAAATCTTTAGCAATTGTGCCAAAGCTGGAGCGTGGGTCATGTTTGCCTGGCACACAGGAGTATGCACACAACCTCACGTATGCAGGATTTTGGCCACAGGGCGAGTGTCGGCCTGTCCATCTTTGAAAACAACACAGTCCAGCTATCGCTGTGGCCAAAACCTGCCCACCCAAGGTTGGCAAATGGAGGGCTTAATCGCAACCATTGCAAGGGTGTGCGTCAAATGGGTGTCTGAAACAGCAATAGTCAGTAGATGGCAACCCTATCAATAGGATTACCAGTTGGGTATAAGACCAAGCTGGCAAGTCGCATAATGCCAATAAGAAAGATTAATAGGAGATGCCAAGGTGTTGACTGAGCAGATATCACTGAAGCCAGGTTACAAAGATGTGTAGAGACCAGGGATGAGGAGACTGTGTCTGGCATCGTGGCAAGACATGAGCACAGCCTTTTCTTCTTACTAAACTACATTTAAGAAATACATGATATTGGTCCGCCCTGGTGACAAAGTCCATTTAAAACATTATGTCCTATAAATCAAAGGCCAGGATGTCTTTCAGGTGTGCAATAAAATGAAGAAAATGGCAGTCTCATGGGGTGTAAGGCAACTGCCAACATATCACATGCAGGAAGCTGGCATAATAGTGTAATTCCCCCAACAGTGTGTGTTATATGACTTTAATATTGCATGGCACGCGGAGAATGAAAGGTTGCCAACTTCTGGCCTGGAGGCTTTATTTTTTCCTTTGAATGCTGTTTTACAATGGTGTTCATAGCCTTTCAGCCTGGGACATGCCCTACTATGTGAAAATACAAAGTAATGTAAATTATACAGGTTCTTGCTAAGTGTGCAAAAAAGGTGACAAATCCCAGATAACGCTACTAATGTGGAAGTATAGCCTGGAGGCATGAGATTTTCCTTATCAAGTTGTGTCGCTGTGGTAAAATTATCCTTGCGTTATATAAACAGGAAAATAAAATATGTGGAAGCCAAAAGTTACTGTTAATGAAAGAATTACACAAAACCAAGTTGTAGAGAACAGAATCAAGTCTGACTTTGGTAGCCTGACCAGCAGTCATGCTGCAAGAGCGGGGGGTACATATGGTCAAACGTGAGTCATCCATTAGCCATAATCATATATACATGAGTCATCACAGCCTCTTATATTAGAAAGGGATCTAAGTATATGGCCAAAGTCCGAGCTATGTTGGCTCATTAAAGGCATTTATTTTTTAAATCTCTCCATCTATAAATACACACACAAAAATTATATGTACACGTGTGTAAAATCTAAAGTAAACTACTAGTTAAGAATTATATATATATATATATATATATATATATATATATATATATATATATATATATATATATATATATATATATATATATATATATATATATATATATATATATATATATATATATATATATATATATATATATATATATATACCATAATGGTAGAATGCAGTTTCCACAATTATGTCCTTATTCAATAACAGACTGATGCCAAAGGCTGCTTGAAACAGACCACAATTTGCACAGATTGATATGCAAAAAAGAAAGATTGCCACTTCCTCCTGTTACAAAAATGGATCATATCACCAAGTTTCCTATACATAAAGCAAAGCCACAGCTGTCACTGAATTCCTAATCAAGTGAGCATCTTCTCCTTCACAATCAAGTTCACCCACAGTTCCTCTAACCGTTCTCCGTACAGTTAGTCATTATCACACCAACCGGAAATCCTGCCAATGGCACACTGATGAAGCAAATAAAATATTAACAAAAAATCAAAATTTATGGACCACATGTGAAAACTGCTGGAAAATTGAGTACTGGTATTAAATTATACATTAAATTGACAAATTGAATTTATTAAAAAAATATATATTATACATACATACACGTGTGTGTGTGTGTGTGTATATATATATATATATATATATATATATATACACATATACATACACACACAAACCGTATTTTTCGGACTATAAGGCGCAATTTTTTTTCCCCCAAATTTTGGGGGAAGGTGGGGGGGTGTTCTATAGTCCGATGGCTGCGGTGCGGTGAAGCGGGTGAAGTCGAGTGCAGTGGTGGCGGAGCGGGTCATCGGCGTCACGAGCAGGCTGTAGCAGCGCTGCCCTGACCACGTGGGCCCACTCATTTGATATGCACACCCATCATCCCGCCCATCATCTCTCAGCCCTAAAGCCGGCGCTGACAGGAGGGAGGGATGATGGGCAGGGCATGCGCGTATACTAAAGAGCTGGCTCGCGTGATCACCCCAGGCAACTGCAGCCTGGAGTGGTGATCATGTGTGGCAGTATTCACTGCCCCCCGTGCACCATCATCAGCGCGGGGGGCAGTGAATAAGTACAGTATACTCACCTTTCCCCTGCCGCATCGCGGTGTCCTCCTGTCTGTTTGCCAGCTGATCTGTGTAGAGAGCGGTGAGCACAGCCATGACATAATCACTGTACACACTGCTCCATACAGGTCAGCGGCGCTGCTGCTGGCACAGACAGGCGTACGAACGATGCTGCGTGGAGTGAGGAGAGGCGAGTATACAGCGGGAGTCCTCCAGCTGTTACCGAAAATCCAGCCCCGGCTGAAGTGACCGCGAGATCCGCGGTGACTTCAGTCAGGTGATGTGCAGTGACAGCTATATATATATTTATTTTTTTTTTTATTTTTTTAACCTGTCTGTCATCTTTAAAAGGGGTTTCCCATGAATAATTGAATAAAGTTAATTTTAATCAATAGATGTTGGAATAATAATATCCTTCACAATTGGATGTTTTAAAAAAAAAAAAAAATGTTCTTGTGCAAAGATAATCTTATACAGGGAAAAAAAAGTATTTAGTCAGCCACCAATTGTGCAAATTCTCCCACTTATAAAGATGAGAGAGGCCTATAATTGACATCATAGTTAGACCACAACTATGAGAGACAAAATGAGAAAACAATTCCAGAAAATCACCTTGTCTGATTTGGCGAGATTTTTTTGGGCAAATTATGGTGGAAAATAAATATTTGGTCAATAACAAAAGTTCATCTCAATATTTTGTTTTATATCCTTTCTTGCCAATGACAGTCTGTAAGTCTTCATAAGGTTGGCACACACTGTTGATGGTATGTTGGCTCATTCTTCCATGCAGATCTCCTCTAGAGAAGTGATGTTTTGGGTCTGTTGCTGGGCAACATGGACTTTCAACTCCCTTCAAGGGTTTTCCATGGGGTTGAGGTCTGGAGACTGACTATGCCACTCCAGGACCTTAAAATGCTTCTTACAAAGTCACTCCTTTGATGCTCTAGCGGTGTGCTTGGGATCATTATCAAGACCCAGCCACGTTTCATCTTCAATGCCCTTGCTGATGGAAGGAGGATTGCACTCAAAATCTCACGATACATGGCCCCATTCATTTTTTCATGTACACAGATCAGTCGTGCTGGCCCCTTTGCAGAGAAACAGCCCCAAAGCATGATGTTGCCACCCCCATGCTTCACAGTAGGTATGGTGTTCTTTGGATGCAACTCAGCATTTTGTCTCCTCCAAACACGACAAGTTGTGTTTCTACCAAACAGTTCTACTTTGGTTTCATCAGATCGAATGACATTCTCACAATACTCTTCTGGATAATCCAAATGCTCTCTAGCAAACTACAGACAGGCCCGGACATGTACTGGCTTAGGCTTCTGTCACACGCCTGTGAAAAACCACGCACGTTTTCCACGGACGTGTCAAAGGTGCGTTTTGCCCTCCGTGAGCAGTGTTTATGGCTCACGTGTGTTCTCCGTGATAACATACGGAGAACAGAAACTTTCTACTCACCTGTCCCTGCCTTGCGTTGCTGTCCGTGGTGCCAATCTTTGGTCCTGCAGACTCCCCGCTGCTGCTGCTTCCGGCCCGCAGTGGAGTGAATATGCAACTAGCATAATGAATGGCGGTCGGCAGCAAGTGACAGCAGCGGCAGAGACTGCAGGGCTAGAGAAGGTGAGTAAAGTTTTTTTTTCCCCCAGATACATGTGTTTTCTCCGGTGTGTGTCACACGGAACACATCCGTGTGGTCAGTTTGTGTTCTGTGTGACACCGGAGATAACGTTGACATGTCTACGTGTGGAGCACGGGCACACGTATACACGGTCCATGGCAGAATACACATGTGAACGCAGACCCATTGATTTTAATGGGTCTACGTGTGCAAGTGTCTCCAGTACATGAGAAAACTGACCATACACGTACCGGAGTCACGGACGTGTGAACGAGGCCTTAAGCAGGATGGGGGGGCACGTCTGGCAATGCAGGATCTGAGTCCCTGGCAGCGTAGTGGGTTACTGATGGTAGCCTTTGTTACAGTGGTCTCAGCTCTATGTAGGTCATTCACCAGGTCCCCCAGGTGGTTCTGGGATTTTTGTTCACCTTTCTTGTGATCATTTTGAACCCATGGGGTAAGATCTTGCGTGGAACTCCAGATCGAGAGAGATTATCAGTGGTCTTGTATGTCTTCTAGTTTCTTATTATTGCTACTACAGTTGATTTCATCACACCCAAACTGCTTGCCTATTGTAGATTCAGTCTTCCCAGCCTGGTGCAGGGCTACAATTTTCTGATGTCCTTCGACAGCTCTTTGCTCTTCACCATAGTGGAGTTTGGAGTGCGACTGTTTGAGGTTGTGGATAGGTGTCTTTTATACTGATAAGTTCAAACAGGTACCATTACTACTGGTAATGAGTGGAGGACAGAGGAGCAACTTAAAAGGCAACCAATCACCAGGATTTTCGTATATAAGCTAAAGCCAGTGCTATACTGGCACTATCAGGCTGATTTTCTACATACCTGTAGTGGTCAGCTCAGATGTTTAGGTTTTGAAATCCAAGAAAGTGAAGGTTATAAAATGAGCAGCTTCTTGAGTGACAGTTGCACTGGAGCAGATATGTTGTAGTGTGGTCATACCCATGTGACCAGAAGGGGTGGCACCTCAGCCATGAAAGCTGGATACCAGGTCACATGGGTTATGACCTCACAACAGGTCCTGCTAGACAAAGTGAGTCATTTGTATAATGCTTATGCTAATTCTAACAGGGGGAGGGGATAACTATGAACATATCTGCTCCAGTGCAACGGTCACTCAACAAGCAGCTAATTTTATAAACTTCACATTCTTGGATTTCAAAACCTAAACATCTGAGCTGACCACTACAGATATGTATAGAATCAGCCTGATAGTGCCAGTATAGCACTGGCTTTAGCTTATATACGAAAATCCTGCTGATTGGTACCCTTTAACCCCTTAACGACCGCCGATACGCCTTTTAACGGCGACAAATTAGGGTACTTCTTCCGATCCACCGCTTTTTAACGGCGGTCGGAAAAAAGGGTCTGGCGTCCCTTAGAGTCAGAAAAATTCCGGGGTCTCAGCTGACCCTAGATATCATGATTCTGGACGGTTTTTCCAGTCCCCGCTCACCTGATGACCGGTATACACTGTATACCGATGATCAGGTTACAGTAAATGACCGCGCCGGTAAAAAATCATTTATCTCCCATCTGGCATAAACAAACATGTCAGATGGGAGATAAATCTCATCCCCCGGTCCTCTCCGGTCCCCCGGTGTCGCCAAAGTGTCCCCCCACCCCCCCTTTCTCCCGATAATCTAACATGGCGCCGCACATACCGGCGCGCACAGCAGCGCGCCGGCCGCATTTCCCCCTTTCCTATGGTTTCTGTCGCATGTTCTATGACACATACGACAGAAACCTGCTCCCCAGGCCCTGCCAGGTCACCCCCTATCCCCACCCCGGTGTCCCCCGTGCCTGTCAGCTCTGATCCCCTGCGGCCCCCTCCTCCTTCACAGCAGATGCCGGTCACACTGCAGAGCGCGGCTGTCAGCTTCCTGTGTCTGACTCAGAGACGCTGGCTGCTGCTGCTCGCTCTCTGCAGCTGTGACCCGGGGAGGGTGGGTGCAAATTCTTTGCACACACTCTCCTCAAATGGAGGGTCTGCACTCCTAGAAAATGGGGGACACGTTCCCTGAACGTGCCCCCCATATTCTAGAAGGTCCGGAATCACCGCGGGACTTTCACAATGGATTACAGGGACCCGATTTTTTTTTTTTTCTTTTCAATAAATTGGCCAAAAGAGGGAATGTTTTTGGGGAGTGTTTTTTCAAATAAAATTGTCAATTTTTTTTTTTATTACTGACAGTTATGTCTGGTATCAAATAGACGCCGTGACATAACTAATTGCTGGGCTTGATGCCAGGTGACATTACACATCTGGTATCAACCCCATTTATTACCCAGTTTGCCACCGCACCAGGGCGCGGGATGAGTTGGGGCGAAGCGCCAGGATTGGCACATCTAATGGATGCGCCACTTCTGGGGCGGCTGCGGCCTGCTATTTTTAGGCTGGGAAGAGTCCAATAACCATGGCTCTTCCCACCCTGAGAATACCAGACCCCAGCTGTCAGCTTCACCTTGGCTGGTGATCTAATTTGGGGGGACCCTACGTTGGTTTTTTTTTTTTAATTATTTATTCATAAATTAAAAAAAAAAAACAAAAAAAAACACAAAACAGCTTGGGGAGCCCTCCAAATTGATCACCAGCCAAGGTAAAGCTGTCAGTTGTGGTTTGCAGGCTACAGCTGTCTGCTTTACCCTAGCTGGCTATCAAAAATAGGGGGGACCCCACGTCATTTATTTTAATTTTTTTTTTGGGCTAAATACAAGGCTAGGCACCCTTTAGTGCCACATGAAAGGCACTAAAAGGCGCCAGCTTAGAATATGCAGGGGGTGAGACGTTATACTGGTTTGACATCTATCCATTCATCCATTGTAGCATTTTAGGCTATGCGCCCACAATCGGGGTTTGCAGCGTTTTGGGCGCAGTGTTTTCCCTGCGTCCATAATGCTGCGTTGTGCAGTAGAAGCACAGTGGAAGGATTTTTAGAAATCTCATGCCCACTGAGCTTCTTTTCTCCGCAGCATAAACTGACCTGTGGCGCAGCTTCCCGAGCCTCAGCATGTCAATTTATGCTGCGGAGATGAGTGTTCTGTGCAGGTAGAATAGAGCTAAAGTCCACAGCAGCCTGAACCCAAATCGTGGGCATGGGCAGCTGCGTTCTCCCGTGGACAACACTCATATCTCTGCAGGAAGGCCGACACTGTGTACTAGACGCCGTGTCGCTGGATCATGGCCACATAGCCTAAAAGAGAGACATTTGTTGCTACAGCAACATTTTTGTGAAGTACCTGTGGATTCAAAATGCTTACTATACTCCTGAATAAAATCCTTGAGGGGTCCAGTTTCCAAAATGGAGTCACTTGTGGGGGTTTCTGCTGTATAGGTACCCAAGAGGCCCTGCTAATGTGACATGGTGCGTGCAATTTATTTCAACTTCTCCAAAATTCAAATGGTGCTCCTTCCATTCCAAGCCTTCCCATTAATCCAAACAAAGGTTTTTGGCCACATATGGGGTATCCCTGCGCTCACAAGAAATTGGATAACCTGTGGGGTCCACGTTTTGTTGTTGCCTCTTGAAAAAGTGAGAAATGTGATGCTAAAGAAACCTTTTTGTGAAAAAAATGAAAATTTTCAATATGGCAACCTAAGCTTATCAAATTCTGTGAAGTATTCGTGGATTCAAAATGCTCAATATACACCTAGATAAAAGCCTTGAGGTGTCTTGTTTCCAGAATGGGGTCACTTGTGGGAAACCTCCGCTGTTAAGGCACTTTAGGGGCTTTCCAAATGAGACATAGCGTCCACTAATTATTCCAGCCAAATGTTCAGTCAAATGGCACTTTTTCCCTTCCAAGCCCTGCTGTGCACCCAAACAGTTGATTTCCACCACACATAAGGTATCAGCATACTCAGGAGAAATTGCACAATAAATCTTATGCGGCTTTTTTTCCTTTTACTCTTGTTAAAAAAAAAGCTATGTGGTTGAAGTAACAATTTTGTGGTAAAAATGTATTTTTTTTATTTTCATGGCTCAACGTTATAAACCTCTGTGAAGTACCTGGGGGTTCAGGGTACTCACCAAACATCTAGATAAATTCATTGAGGGGGCTATTTTCCAGAATGGGGTCACTTGTGGGGGACCTCCACTGCTTAGGCACCTCAGGGGCTCTCCTAATGCAACATGACGTCCGCAATTGATTCTAGCCAATTTTGCAGTCAAATGGCACTCCTTCCCTTCCAAGACCTGCCTTGTGCCCAAACAGTTGATTTCCACCACATATAAGATATCACCAAACTCAGGAGAAATTGCACAATAAATTTCATGGTGATTTTTTTCCTGTTACCCTTGTGAAAAAAAAAGCTACCTGGTTGAAGTAACAATTTTGTGGTAAAATTTTATTTTTTTATTTTCATGGCTCAACGTTTTAAACTTCTGTGAAGCACCTGGGGGTTCAGGGTACTCACCAAACATCTAGATAAATTCCTTGAGAGGCCTAGTTTCCAATATGGGGTCACTTGTGGTGGTTTTTTGCTGTTTACGTACCTTAGGGGTCCTCCAAATGCGACATGGTGCCCGCAATCTTTTTCAGCCAAATTTCCTTTACAAAATTCAAATATTGCTCCTTTCGTTCCAAACCCTCCCATTTGTCCATACAAAGGTTTCAGACCACATGTGAGGTATCACCGCGCTCATAAAAAAGTTGGTAACAAAGATTTGGGTCAAATTTTTGGAATTACCTCTTGAAAAAGTGAGAGAATTGATGCTAAAGCAACATTTCTGAGAAAAAAATGACAATTTTCAATATGACAACGTAACGTTATCAAAATCTGTGAAGTACCTGTGGGTCCAAAATGCTCAGAATACCCCTCGATAGAAGCCTTAAGGGGTCTAGCTTCCAAAATGGGGTCACTTGAGGGGGGTTCCTGCTGTTTAGGTACCTTAGGGGATCTGTAAATGCAACATGGTGCCCGCAATCTGTTTCAGCCAACTTTGCTTTCCAAAATTCAAATATTGCTCCTTTCGTTCCAAGCTCTCCCATTTACCCAAACAAAGGTTTCTGACCACATGTGGGGTATCGGCGCGCTCATAAGAAAGTGGGTAACAAAGTGTGAGGTCCAAGTTTTGGTGTTACCTCTTGAAAAAGTAAGAAAATTAGTGCTAAAGCAACATTTTTAGGTAAAAGGTTACATTTTATTTTTTTTCATTCCACATTACTTTAGTTCCTGTGAAGCACCTGAAGGGTTAATAAACTTCTTGAATGTTGTTTTGAGTACCTTGAGGGGTGCAGTTTTTAGAATGGTGTCACTTTTGGGTATTTTCTGTCACCTAGGCCTCTCAAAGTCACTTCAAATGGGATGTGGTCCCTAAAAAAATGGTTTTGTAAATTTTGTTGAAAAAATGGGAAATTGCTGATGAACTTTGAACCCTTCTAACTTCCTAACCTCAAAAAATTTTGTTTCAAAAATTGCGCTGATCTAAAGTAGACAAGTGGGAAATGTTATTTATTAACTATTTTGTGTGACATAACTCTCTGGTTTATGGGCATAAAAATTAAAAGTTTGAAAATTGCAAAATTTTTATTTTATTGTTTTTGTCAAACTTCAGATTTTTTCACAAATAAAATAAAAAAATATCATCCTAAATTTACCTCTAACATGAAGCCCAATATGTCATGAAAAAACAATCTCAGAATCACCGGGATCCATTGAAGCGTTCCAGAGTTATAACCTTATAAAGTGACACTGGTCAAAATTGCAAAAAATGGCCTGGGCATTAAAGGGGTGGTTCACCCATATTTTTTATTGTCTAGATCGATATTATATTGAGAAACAAACAAAAAGTTTCTCTCAAATACCTTGTGTTGTCAATAGTGCCTGTGAGGCGCTATTGCAGACCGCTGCTCCCCGTCCAGTGACGTACCCGACCAATGCTGCCTCGTCACATCCGTGCAGCCGGCTACATTCTTCCAGACTCTGAGCTGTGAGCGGTGTTTCACTGCTGTCACAGCCCATCTGCTCCCTCCTATCACAGCACGGCGCGTCTCCTGTTCCCCCCTCCTTCCTCGCAGAACGCTGCAAGCAAGAGACGTGCTGTGAGGGAGGAGGGAGGAGGAGCAGGGAGCAGATGGGCTCAGAATGCAGCCGGCTGCACGGATGTGACGAGGCAGCATTGGACGGGTACGTCACTGGACGGGGAGCAGCCGTCTGCAATAGCGCCTCTCACAGGCACTATTGCCAACACAAGGTATTTGAGAGAAACTTTGTTTCTCAATATAATATCGATCTAGACAAAAAATATGGGTGAACCACCCCTTTAAGTACAAAACTGGCTTTGTCCTTAAGGGGTTAAAGAAGAAGTTACAGGTCTGTGAGAACCAGAAATCTTGCATGTTTTTAGATGACTAAATACTTATTTTCCACCATAATTTACAAAACAAAATTCTTGCCAAATCAGACAAGGTGATTTTCTGGAATTGTTTTCTCATTTTGGCTCTCATAATTGTGGTCTACCTACAGTGCTGGCCAAAAGTATTGGCACCCCTACAATTCTGTCAGATCAGTTTCTTACTGAAAATTATTGCAATCACAAATTCTTTGGTATTATCTTCATTTATTTTGCTTGCAATAAAAAAACACAAAAGAGAATGAAACAAAAATCAAATCATTGATCATTTTACACAAAACTCCAAAAATGGGTCAGACAAAAGTATTGGCACCCTTAGCCTAATACTTGGTTGCACAACCTTTAGCCAAAATAACTTCGAACAACCGCTTCCGGTAACCACCAATGAGTTTCTTACAATGCTATGCAGGAATTTTAGACCATTCTTCTTTGGCAAACTGCTCCAGGTCCCTGAGATTTGAAAGGTGCCTTCTCCAAACTGCCAATTTGAGATCTCTCCACAGGTGTTCTATGGGATTCAGGTCTGGACTCATTGCTGGCCACTTTAGTAGTCTCCAGTGCTTTCTCTTAAACCATTTTCAGTGCTTTTTGGAGTGTGTTTTGGGTCACTGTCCTGCTGGAAGACCAATGACCTCTGAGGAAGACCCAGCTTTCTCACACTGGGCCCTACATTATGATGCAAAATTTGTTGGTAGTCTTCAGACTTCATAATGCCATTCACACGGTCAAGCAGTCCAGTGCCAGAGGCAGCAAAGCAACCCCAAAACATCAGGGAACCTCCGCCATGTTTGACTGTAGGGACTGTGTTCTTTTCTTTGAATGCCTCTTTTTTTTTTCCTGTAAACTATGTTGATGGCTTTTCCCAAAAAGCTCTACTTTTGGCTCATCTGACCAGAGAACATTCTTCCAAAACGTTTTAGGCTCTCTCAGGTACGTTTTGGCAAACTCCAGACTGGCTTTTTTATGTCTCGGGGTAAGAAGTGGGGTCTTCCTGGGTATCCTACCATACAGTCCCTTTTCATTCAGATGCCGACGGATAGTACGGGTTGACACTGTTGTACCCTCGGACTGCAGGGCAGCTTGAACTTGTTTGGATGTTAGTCGAGGTTCTTTATCCACCATCCGCACAATCTTGCGTTGAAATCGCTCGTCAATTTTTCTTTTCCTTCCACATCTAGGGAGGTTAGCCAGTGCCATGGACTTTAAACTTCTTGATAACACTGTGCACCGTAGACACAAGGAACTTTCAGGTCTTTGGAGATTGACTTGTAGCCTTGAGATTGCTCATGCTTCCTCACAATTTGGATTCTCAAACCCTCAGACAGTTCTTTGGTCTTCTTTCTTTTCTCAATGCTCAATGTGGTACACACAAGGACACAGGACAGAGGTGGAGTCAATTTTAATTTATGTCAACTGGCTGCAAGTGTGATTTAGTTATTGCCAACACCTGTTAGGTGCCACAGGTAAGTTACAGGTGCTGTTAATTACACAAATTAGAGAAGCATCACATGATTTTTCAAACCGTGCCAATACTTTTGTCCACCCCCTTTTTTTATATGTTTGGTGTGGAATTATATCCAATTTAGCTTTATGACAATTTATTTTTTTTTCATTGAAGACAAAATTAAATGAAGATAATAATAACAAAGAATTTGTGATTGCAATCATTTTCAGGAAGAAACTGAGAATTATCTGACAGAATTGCAGGGGTGCCAATACTTTTGGCCAGCACTGTATGTTGTTAATTACAGGCCTCATCTTTTTAAGTGAGAGAACTTGCACAATTTGTGGCTGACTAAATACTTTTCCCCCTCTGTATTTGTGTCCCTGCTATGTACTGTGTAATGGCGGTGTCTGACTGTAAGTGGGCACTGTCTGATCATACCTCAGCTCCTGGGTCAGGGGATGCAAAAGATTACACAGACATTACAGCATAGGATTGCTTTTTTTTTAGAATTAAAAACAAAAAAAACAGGCAGAGAAATGCTTTACCTCACAAAAAGAATCAGCTGTGATCCCTTGTTGTGCTATCTGTCTACTCTCTTTTAAACCTCCCCTGCCCAGGAGCTGTGGTATGCTCAGGCCATATTCCGGTACGGTCAGACACGGCCATTACACAGTACATAGCAGAGGCACATTTCCAGTGCCTACAAGTAGTATTCAACCCCCTGCAGATTTAGCAGGTTTGATAAGAGGCAAATAAGTTAGAGCCTGCAAACTTCAAACAAGAGCAGGATTTATTAACAGATGCATAAATCTTACAAACCAACAAGTTATGTTGCTCAGTTAAATTTTAATACATTTTCAACATAAAAGTGTGGGTCAATTATTATTCAACCCCTAGGTTTAATATTTTGTGGAATAACCCTTGTTTGCAATTACAGCTAATAATCGTCTTTTATAAGACCTGATCAGGCCGGCACAGGTCTCTGGAGTTATCTTGGCCCACTCCTCCATGCAGATCTTCTCCAAGTTATCTAGGTTCTTTGGGTGTCTCATGTGGACTTTAATCTTGAGCTCCTTCCACAAGTTTTCAATTGGGTTAAGGTCAGGAGACTGACTAGGCCACTGCAACACCTTGATTTTTTCCCTCTTGAACCAGGCCTTGGTTTTCTTGGCTGTGTGCTTTGGGTCGTTGTCTTGTTGGAAGATGAAATGACGACCCATCTTAAGATCCTTGATGGAGGAGCGGAGGTTCTTGGCCAAAATCTCCAGGTAGGCCGTGCTATCCATCTTGCCATGGATGCGGACCAGATGGCCAGGCCCCTTGGCTGAGAAACAGCCCCACAGCATGATGCTGCCACCACCATGCTTGACTGTAGGGATGGTATTCTTGGGGTCGTATGCAGTGCCATCCAGTCTCCAAACGTCACGTGTGTGGTTGGCACCAAAGATCTCGATCTTTGTCTCATCAGACCAGAGAACCTTAAACCAGTCTGTCTCAGAGTCCTCCAAGTGATCATGAGCAAACTGTAGACAAGCCTTGACATGACGCATTGAAAGTAAAGGTACCTTACGGGCTCGTCTGGAACGGAGACCATTGCGGTGGAGTACGTTACTTATGGTATTGACTGAAACCAATGTCCCCACTGCCATGAGATCTTCCCGGAGCTCCTTCCATGTTGTCCTTGGGTTAGCCTTGACTCTTCGGACAAGCCTGACCTCGGCACGGGTGGAAACTTTCAAAGGCTGTCCAGGCCGTGGAAGGCTAACAGTAGTTCCATAAGCCTTCCACTTCCGGATGATGCTCCCAACAGTGGAGACAGGTAGGCCCAACTCCTTGGAAAGGGTTTTGTACCCCTTGCCAGCCTTGTGACCCTCCACGATCTTGTCTCTGATGGCCTTGGAATGCTCCTTTGTCTTTCCCATGTTGACCAAGTACGAGTACTGTTCACAAGTTTGGGGAGGGTCTTAATTAGTCAGAAAAGGCTGGAAAAAGAGATAATTAATCCAAACAGGTGAAGCTCATTGTTCTTTGTGCCTGAAATACTTCTTAATACTTTAGGGGAACCAAACAGAATTCTTGTGGTTTGAGGGGTTGAATAATAAATGACCCTCTGAATAAACTTTTCACAATTTAAAAAAAAAAAAAAAAAAAAAGAAATAACATTCTTTTTTGCAGCAGTGCATTTCACACTTCCAGGCTGATCTACAGTCCAAATGTCACAATGCCAAGTTAATTCCGAATGTGTAAACCTGCTAAATCTGCAGGGGGTTGAATACTACTTGTAGGCACTGTATAAGGCTAGTTTCACACTACGTCTTTTTAACATCCGCTGAAAACGTTTTTTTAGCGGAAGTACGGATCCTGCTTTTACAGCAAATAACGTATGCAAACGCATATGTTATTTTGCAGGATCCTGCACTGGATATTTAGGGGCGGGCATTGGAGTCATGTGATCGGGAGTGAGGGGAGCTAGACTGGGAGCCGGCTTCTGACAGCTGCAGACGCTGGTAACCAAGGTAAACATCGGCCTTGGATACCCGATATTTATCTTGGTTACGAGTGTCTGCAGCTGCTAGGAGCAGGGCTGCCTGCACGCGTAACCAACGTAAACATCGGGTAACTAAGAGAAGTGGTTACGCGATATTTACCTTGGTTACGAGTGTCCGCAGCTCTCAGGTGGGAGAGAGAGGAAGGGGGAAAGACAGAGATAGAGAGAGAGGGGGTGAGGGAGGGAGTAGAGAGATAGACAGATCACTGGAGACTGGTTCTGGGCATGCTCAGTACTTTCTGGGCATGCTCAGTACAAAAGCAGGATCCTGTTACAACGCAACTGAACGCATTCTGCTAGGCAGGATCCAGCACTCATTGAAATGCATTGCAGCTCGCGGCGCAATGTGAAGGATCCTGTGAGATGCGTTATTTTGACAAAGCAAAAAAACGCTACATGTTGCGTTTTTGAAACATGTTAAAATAACGCAAAAGGACGGATCCTGCGTCTAACGGACGCAAACGCATGCGAACGCAGGTGGACGCGAGTCCATTGAAAATGCATTGAAGTGAAAACGGATTTGCACAGGATCCGTACTTCCGTTAAAATAACGTTTTCAACGGATGTTAAAAAGACGTAGTGTGAAACCAGCCTTAGAATACCTCAGCACAGGAACATTTTATTTATTTTTTAAACAAATCCAATTATGGAAATTACAATCATGCCACGATCTATTGATTAAAAGAAAACAAACTTTTTTTTTGTGGGGAAAACCCCTTTAAACTGCTGCCTGGCTACGCCACCTGTTCCTCCCTACTTCACTGCTTCTCCCCTCTGCAAATCCCTTCATTGGCTCCCAATTCAAACTGCTAACACTGACCTACAAAGCCGTCCATAAGCCGTCTCCTCTGCATATCTCCAAAGTAATCTCTTGATGATATCCAACATGTAATCTCCGGCCCTCCTAACAACATCTTCTGCCCTCTACACTTATCTGTTCCTCATCCAACCACCTCCAAGACTTCCCCAAAGTATTACTATTTATTATTACATCGCCATTTATTCCATGGCTACTTACATGTGAAAAGAGGTATGCATAATAAAAGCAAGTACAATAATCATGACAATACAAGACAGAATAGTACAGGAGGAGAGAGGACCCTGCCTGAGAGTATCTCCCATCCTCTGGAATTTTGTGCCCCAACAAGTCCAATTAGCCACTACATTGGGAAGCTTCATATGCAAGTTGAAACCCCATCTCTTCAAGAAATCTTAAGGGCCATTTACACACTGCGACATTGCTAACGATATATCGTCGGGGTCACTGTGTTTGTGACGCACATCCGGCGTCGTTAGCGACATCGCAGCATGTGTCAGGCTGGAGCGACCTTAAACAATCGCAAAAAAGACAAAAATCGTTATCTGTGAGGTCGTTTATTTATGAAAAATCATTGTCTGGTAAGTAGCGATGTTGTTCCTCGTTCCTGCGGTATCTCACACCGCTGTGTGTGACACCGCAGGAGCGACGAATATCTTACCTCCGTCCACCGGCAAAAAGGAAGGAAGGAGGTGGGCGGGATGTTCCAGCCGCTCATCTCCGCCCCTCCTCTGCTATTTGACGGCTGCCGTGTGACGTCGCTGTGACGCCGCACAAACTGCCCCCTTAGAAAGGAGGCGGATCGCCGCCAACAGTGACGTCGCAGGTAAGGTAAGTCCGTGTGACGGGTGTTAGCGATGTTGTGCACCACGGGCAGCGATTTGCCCGTGACGCACAACAGACGGGGGCGGGTACGCTCGCTAGCGATATCGGTTATGAAATCGCAGCGTGTAAAGTACCCTTTAGAGCCTGAATGACCCCACTGACACCTCACCACCACTAGAGCCGCTGCAACCCCCCAACCTACTATCTCCTCCCCCACTATCCTGTAGAATGTAAGCCTGCAAGGTCAGGGAGCTCTCCTCTCTGTACCAGTCTGCCATTATTAGTTTGTTTAGTGTAATTTGTTAATTTTGTATCTAACCCGTTCTCATGTACAACACCATGGAACCAATGGTGTCTATAAATATTAATCAAAACCATCAACATTTCAAATCATAATCCACAAGATCTGCTCCTATGGGTCCAAAATCAAAACTGTTATGTTGACCATAGACCAAACAGTTAATTTCCCCAAGTCTTCCAACAACCCACCAGATCTGCTAATGTAGATCAAGCAAGGTAGAGAAGAGGCTTCCATACAACGATGGAGCTACAGAGCTCATCGAAAACAGTTTCTGAAAGATAAAAGGGGAGACAGGCTATCCCGAACAAAAAAAAAAAAAAAACCTAAAAAAAATTTCAGATCATATGAAGACTGCTGAAAATTTGAAAGGGAACTTGTCAGGTGCAATATGTACCCAGAGCCACAAACAGTTCTGGGTGTATATTGCTAATCCCTGCCTAACTGTCCCTGTATACACTAGCATAGATAAAGAGATTTTTACAAAAAGTATTTCTAAAGATCTTATACCGTATGCTAATGAGCGCAGGGACTAGTCCCCAGGGAGTTAATTCCCTGACTAGTCGCCCCCATTAGCATGTTAGCACGCCCATGGGGGCGTACTATCAGGATAATGAATATGCAGCGTTAGAGGATGATCTCAATCACCTCTCTGCTGCAATTGCTGTGCAACGCTGGATTTCGGCTCAGTGCGCATGACCCCAGAGTTTGGGTGCGCACTACTTCAGTTTGAAGCCAGGAAGCGTACACCCGACTTCATAGTGCGCATGACCCAAACTTCGGGGTCATGCGCACTGAGCCGAAATCTGCTGTCGGACGCGATGGCTGCGGACAGGTGAGCGAGATCATCATCTGACGCTGTGCATTCATTAGCATGCCCACAGGGGCGTACTAACTTGCTAGTAGAGTCGACTAAAACCATAAAGAAAAAATTCCTCTTAAAAATATCAAATTTTATTAAATATACTCTAAAAAACTGTCAGTGCAGTCATACAGAATAGCCACTTAAAAGTGGTTAGGCGGGTGAGGGGGACAAGTGCGCCAAAGGTCGATATTTGAGATGTTATTGGGTATAGGTGGGTATAGGTTCATCCCTAAGGGAACTATTGTGATTTGATAATTTGATAACTACTGACCAATAAGAGTTGTGACTAACGGCTCCAATTGTCGCTTGCACGTCTATAATCTTGTAGAGTTGTTAAATACTATACCCTGAGATAGGTGTGCAGGGGCCAATGCATTTAATTGGTTTAATACATGTGAATCTACATACGGTTTGGAATGAAAATGCATTCTATTTTTCCCTAAGGGAACCTTTGTAATTTGATAAACTGATAATTACTGACTAATAAGAGTACTAACTGACATTTTTTTACCTGCACGTCTTTTCACGTACACTATTTATGGTGATGGTGGTTCTGTGGATTGGAGGGTCAGTAAGGGACAGCCGCCGAGGAGCGGGGGCACCGAGTGTTAGGGTGTTTACACTCCACTGGTAGGTAGGGGGAATTCATAGGGCGAGGTTAGCTTACCCCCACCTATACCCAATAACATCTCAAATATCGACCTTTGGCGCACTTGTCCCCCTCACCCGCCTAACCACTTTTAAGTGGCTATTCTGTATGACTGCACTGACAGTTTTTTAGAGTATATCTTAGCCTTAGATCACTATATTTGCAACACACCGGTCCATATGTCAAATGCATCCATAGATCTCCAATTACCCAATGGCAGGCAAAGACTGTCTGCTATTTGCCACTATTATGTTGATATAAATCTCCCTATTTTGTACTGTATGGAAAAAATATTGCTGTCTGAGCTTTTCAGTGGCCTCCCACGTGGCGAGCCTCAGTCTTCAGGTGGTCAATAATGTCAATGTGTACGTCTGATGGAAGGTTAGACGTGATGTGAACAGAGCACTACAGGAAAGATCTGTGTAGGCTACACACTGAGTAATCAATGTATTGAAATACTTAGGACAGAACCTACGTAATGCTCTAAATCCCATCAATCAACAAAAAGAAGCTTGCCAACTGAATCATTGTCTTTACGGAGGCAAAAATATTTTACCGGTGAAATATTTAACCTGAATATAATGCATTTGTACTGATACTAGACAGAGCCCTATTAATATAATATGAGACTATGTTATATGGAAGAAGTTGACATTGTTCCAACATTTGGCTTCCTTAGCAGACCACAAAATACAACACTTTCACTATAGGTTTGTGATATTCCTGCTACCATACAAAAAGCTCTATAGGTCAACCTCAACTTAAAGGGATTCTCCACTGACATGATATCCTTTGGTGGGGTCAGCAATATCGGACTGGTGAGGGTTTGACACGTTGCACTCCAATAAGCGGCTAGTAGCTCTGGTTGTGGCCACTGAACAGTGTAGGTTTCTTGCTCTATACACAGTTGACATTCAGCCACTGGTTGAGCTGATAATGGACTGTTGGGGCTGTGATGGGGTCAGATCCCCAAATGTCTAATACAGATGGTCTGTGCGGAAGGAAAGATCATCAATATAGTTGTAGAAAACCACTATAAATGTAATTAACTTTATCGATTAGTAATCAACACATCACTCAAAATAAAAAACATGCCTAAAGGGGTATTCCCATCTCCAAGATCCTATCCCAATATGTAATAGGTGTAGTAATAATAATATTTCAAATACATCCAGTAAAAAATATAGTATCATTCACCTGATTAGTCTCTTACTATATGTGCTGGGCATTACAGCTTAGGTATCCATGGTTACGACCACTGAGTTAGATGCTTGTGGTCGTAACCATGGATACCTAAAAAGGTGCTGCAATGTCCTGCACATGAAGTAAATGAGATAGCCAATTAGGAGAACTATGCTACATTTCTAATTGGAGGTGTTTGCCAATATTATTATACCTTCTATGTATTAGGATAGGATCTTGGAGATGGGATTACCCTTTTAACTTTTACTATCAGTGTTTATCATCAAGTCCGTAAAGAACTGATAAGGAATGATAATCAAATCTCAGTAAAGCCCACCACAAACACACTTCCCTCAGTGGAACCCATAGATGCTAACCGATTCAGCCGGCAGTAAAGTGTATGGGAGCCCCCAACAGAGGATTGTCGGGGAAGATTAGGCTATGTTATGGAAGCCCTTGGACTGCCGATCCTTTTACTCTAGAGATAAGCTACATGTCTGTTGGTGGAATACAGGAGCGATCATGTTTATGGGAGAGTCGGGTGAAAAAGCGGTTTGGTCCGATGCTATCTAACAGTGTCTGTGGAGCTGAAGTCCTCACGTTACTTGACAAACTAAGGCATTTTCCAATAAATGGGACAACCCAGACATTCACGCTGGATTTTCAGGCTGGAAAATCTGCTGCTTATTTCAGTACCACTGAAGAGTTTACCAAAGCTGCAGCTTAAATAGAGGAGACTGGATCCGACATGCAGTTTATCAAGTCATGCTGTGCAACGCAGAGGTGAAGATCGGTGTCAAAACCAAAACCCTTAGAGCATATCCGACGTTTTACTTTTTATGTCATAAATCAATAGTATACATGAAATTAAGCATCTTTGTAATATATCTTATTTGTTCTTTCTCTGCCAAAACTTGTCATTATCAAAATTCTCAATTCTGAGGTAAATTCTGTACTCAGTGAAGACTTTTCCATTACTGAGATAGGAGATAGCAGCTAGTGCTTATGAAATTCTATGAAGATTGAGAAGGGGGCAGAGCTCTGCCTCTAGCCTTACAGGCCTATAGTGCCCAAGGCCCTGTACGCACTAGAAAATGTAATTTTCTTAAGAAAATTCCGGACCCTCTGAAAGATTACCGCAGCTGTGGTAAAAAACAGCAGCAAACCGCACCCGAAAACCACATGCGGTTTTACCGCGGGTTGTTCCCCGCGGTTTTTGACCATTATCTATGGCAAAAACCGCAGGTACCTGCAGAAAAGAAGTGACATGCTCATTCTTTTTGCTGCAGAAAACATGCAGCAAAACCGGTTGGTGAAAAAAAAAACGCAGTGTGCGCATAGCATTTTTTTTTTTTACCATAGGTTTTGCTGGGGAAGGACTGCAGCAAGGTTATTAACATTTTCTGCAGGCAAAATCCGCAGTGTGCACACAGGGCCTAAGACCTCCTTCACACATCCGTCCAAAACAAATGTTTTAAGCCTTCCTTGGTGAAAGTGCGCATGTGTGCGCGTGTGTGTGTCCGTGTGTGTGTCCGTGTGTGTGTGTCCGTGTGTGTGTGTCCGTGTGTGTGTGTCCGTGTGTGTGTGTCCGTGTGTGTGTGTCCGTGTGTGTGTGTCCGTGTGTGTGTGTCCGTGTGTGTGTGTCCGTGTGTGTGTGTCCGTGTGTGTGTGTCCGTGTGTGTGTGTCCGTGTGTGTGTGTCCGTGTGTGTGTGTCCGTGTGTGTGTGTCCGTGTGTGTGTGTCCGTGTGTGTGTGTCCGTGTGTGTGTGTCCGTGTGTGTGTGTCCGTGTGTGTGTGTCCGTGTGTGTGTGTCCGTGTGTGTGTGTCCGTGTGTGTGTGTCCGTGTGTGTGTGTCCGTGTGTGTGTGTCCGTGTGTGTGTGTCCGTGTGTGTGTCCGTGTGTGTGTCCGTGTGTGTGTCCGTGTGTGTGTCCGTGTGTGTGTGTGTGTGTGTGTGTGTGTGTGTGTTCTGTGTGTAGTCCCATCTGTGTGACATCTGGACAGCACACAGGCCGCATAGTCTGGTAGACTTACCTGTCTCCAGTGCTGCTGTTACTTCCAGGTTGGCAGTGAGTGCAGTGAATATGCCTTGGCTTAATGAGTGGTCCCGGAAGTAACAGCAGTGCCGGAGACAAGTGAGTATAAGGTAGAAGGCACACGGCGAGAAAACCGGTGTGAGTGGAGTGTGATAAAACATCGCATTCCACTCGGACCAATATTAGCCTATGTGTCAGCGCACATGAGCGATTTATTTTCTCTGCCCTAATCGGAGCGAGAAAACAAATCGCAGCATGCTGCGATTGTAATTAGAGACTCTTTTCTCTTGCACCCATTCAAGTCTATGTTGCGAGAGAAAAATCGCACTGCACTCGTGGTACACCGGTGTACCACGCGTGCAGAGCGAGAATCACAATAGCCGGCTACGCAGGAGAAAGGAAGATAAATCCCTCCCTCCCCTCCTCCATGCCAGCCAGCCCCCATCAATGCCAGCCCACCCCCCGCAGCTGAGGTCCGCTCGCACAGTCGGACCTCAGTCGCAAGGATACTAGCATGACACTCGGCTCTGCTGTACTGCCAGCGTGAGCCGAGTGTCATGCGAGCATCGCACTAGTGCCCCGTGTGGCCCCGGCCTAAAATTCTTTATTTTTTTAAGTGACTCGTTTCCTCCGGTATGTGTCAGACGGATCACATCTGTGTGCGGGCCATGTGACACCCATGCTGTAGGCAGAAAACGGACATGTCGCCGTGTGGAGCACACGGGCGTGTACGCAGACCCATTGATTTTAATGGGTCCAAGTGTCAGTTTCTCTGGTACGTGTGAAAATGGACATTTCACGTATCGGAGACATGAATATGTGAAGGAGGCGTTAAATTTTTTTTATTCCTTATTAAAACTATGGTTGATTTAACCATGTGAGAATTTGAATCTAAAGAAAACGAGAGCACAAACAGGCAGAGTTATAGGAAATACAGGGGCACATTATCTTAACAGGTAGTGCCACAATACTATGCTGCTCTTCGCATTGTTTATAGTCTGATGACAGATCAGCTTCATATTATAGGATATCACTAATATATATATTAGTGATATCCTGTAATATATATATATATATATATATATATATATATATATATATATATATATATATATATATATATATATATATATATATATATATATATATATATATATATATATATATCTGTGCAGTCTCTGATTTTGGAAGATTGCCATAGCCCAGATTGCATTAGCAGATTTTTCTATATGTCTGCTTCCAGGCTGCTCATTCAGTAGATCACCATTATAGCACTGAGTAATAACCGCACAGCACGAGCACAGCACTGTCAATATCGCACGGCCATCAGGATCATTGATTTAGTTGCCTGGATACAACGAGCAGATGAATGTGTTCGTGTTATAACTTAACTCCAGTTACAAAATAATAAACAAGTGGATACAAGACGTATCTGAATATCACAGATTGCCCTACAGAGACTGACACCTGCTTTCATCATTGTGAGTGCCTGTATGTGAGCCGTGCCCATGTGAGCCACAGCAGGAGCCTGCCTGTGATTGACATATATGCAATCAAAATGGTCGCAGCGTGCAGTTCCATGCTGTGACCTAACAAAAGAAGACGTTTAATAAAGTAAAAAGAGTATTCAAAAAAACCAACCACCAAATAAACCATTGCTGGAGGGAGGTAAACTAATAGATATTATATATCTGAGAGATACTGTATATATATTGGTTAATTTTCGCTTTCAACTCACACAGTACCCGGCAATCATACAGAGTATCAATTTATTTTAGTTATATCGGACAGCCTAAAGACATCCTTTAATATGTATATTAATTTGTCAGCAGGTTTTTGCTATGTAATCTGACAACAGCCTAATGTAGGGGAAGAGGCCCCGATTCCAGTAATGTATTAGCTTTCTTTGCTGTGGATCTAGCAGAGCTGAGAATGTGGAGCCCTGTCTAACCCTGTCCACACCACTAATTAGTAGCTTTCAATGTACATTTGAATATTGTGAGAATGCTGTTAATCAGTGGTGTGGGTGGAGTTGGACCAGGAAGCAGATTGTCCTTTAGAGATAATCTTCTGCGTATAAAGCACTCATTGTGTTTCAACAAAAAGAAAAAAAATAAATAAACAAACAGTCTAGTAAAGTGAGTGACATTGCTGGAATCCGGGTCTTATTGCCTACATTATGATGTTTGAGGATTACATAACAAAAACCAGCTGACAGATTCCCTTAGAAAAAAAAACAAAAAAAAAAAACAACAACTTCATTGGAAAGTAAAAATTGTACTTTGCACCTTATTGTTTAACATAAAGTACCTGTTACAAATGAGATGCATGTCCGTCCGCTTCCTCTGACATTGTCTGTTGCTGCATTAGATAAGAAATTAGAAAAAAAAGGATACAGCCTTAGAGCTCCATGATTTGTGCCAATTGCAAGAATCTTCTGCACGGGATCAAATGCCATTGAGGACGGCTCAAAGGGAAATCCATGGCGAACAGTCTATCCACAAAGAAACAAGAGAAATGTTAGTATCTTGTGAAACTCTATCCTATATAACTAGATATATACATATATAGGATCCGTCAGATTTTATTGTGAGACATTGCATGTAATAGATTATACACATGGTTCACATATAAAGCATTAAGGATCCAACGTTCAATACCAAGTCCAATCTATAGGCATATAGATACAGAGCAAGAAGAACTAAAATTGAGATATATATCAATTTGTTGAAAAATATTCAATATAAAACTTATTTTTTAAATTTTTATGCACGCTAATTATTTGCCTAGGCGTCCAGGGGGCGGTACTACTAGTGATTGACAGCTCTCTCTGTAAGCACAAGCGTTATTTGTGCAACAGCTGATTTAGTAAATTTATCACATTTTGGAATCACAGGCAATCAAAGGAAGAAAGCCTGTACTAAAGGTCTGACGAAAATATTCCTACATGTTGTCACAGCTGGTTCTATTACGGTACATTATAAAACTTAGAATTATCAATATTAAAGAAAATTACATGAATGTATTACCACTAGTGATAAAAAAAAAATTAAAAAAAAGGGGGGAGGGGGGGGCGCAATCACGTTATATTTACCGAGTCTCCTGAGTGGCTGTGCACTGCTTTTAGGCCGTTCATACTATTTCTGGGGCTACTCATTATCCTTCATGCATATGCCCCGCTTCCCCCGCCTACCAGCAATCCCCGTGTCTCTGGTTGCAGTCAGACGCACCTCCACCCTGTGCGACAGCATGTCTGACTGCTTTCAATCAGCGATGCTGTCTGCGTGTCCATATTGGTGTAAAAATAAATGAGTAAAAAAAAAAAAAAATTGGCATAGGGACCCCCCCCATATTATGATACCCAGCACAGAAAGCATACGGCTACAGGAGGCATCTCCCAATTGTGTGCTTATCTTGGCTGTGTATCAAAATTAGAGGAAATGCATACAGCTTTTTTTTTTTATTTTTAATTATTTAGTAAAAGAAAAAAAAACAAAAAAAAGTGAAGCCTGCAGCCAGCCAGCATTGTAGAAACTATTAGATGCAACAATCCCAGAACTTTACACAGCTCATCCTGATTGCCTTGGTGTGGTGGCGAATCGAGATAATAAGGGGTTAATAATAGCTGAGACTTAGATTAGTAATGGGAGGTATCTATGAGACCCCCCCAATTACTAATCTAAGTGAAAAGAAATAAGCTAAAAAAAAAAAGTTTATTTGAAATAAAATACAAAAAAAAACCCATGCTCTTTCGCCCCTTTATTAACCCCCAAAAAAACAGGTCCAAAGACGATTCCAGCTCTGCTACATCTGCACTGACAGCGCGTGGGCACAGAACATGACCACCCACTGTGAGCTTCAGGCAGAGACTGAGCCACAGCTTTGAGTGGTGACATCATTCAGGTTATTTGCGGTCACAGCTGGAAGTTCCCACGGTACTCCACCTGTGACCACAAGTAATCTGATCTCAGGTGACCTCACTGAATTGAGTGACCTTAGTTCATAGACCTGCATCTCCCAGCAGAAAACTGCAGGTTTTTTTGCCAACAGATGCAGATTTGGTGCTACACCTCCTGGCAAAAAAAAAAAGAAAACAAAAAAAAAAAAAAAACATGCATCACAACACCATGCGGTTTTGATGCAATTTTTTTTTTGCCAGGAGGTATAGATTGGGTGCAGGAATATGGTGTAAAAATTTCAGCATCAAATCTGCATCCCTTTGCCCAAAAAAAAAAAAATGCACAAAATGGTTTTGAAGCCGTTTCGATGTGGTTTTCTGCCAGGTGTAACTTTAGTGCTGAAATGTCTGCACCAGCTTTGAGCACCAGATTTGATTTGCACCTCCTGGCAGAAAAAAAAATAAAAAATAAAAAAATATTTGCACTGAAATAGCATTTACATATTACATAGCAAAAACCTGCTGACATGTTCCCTTTAATAATGTTAGAAATTATTTTTTTGTATCATAAAAAAAATAATATTTAAAAATTTTCATCTCAAGACGAACTGCTTAAAAAAAGTTATGCAATTTTCACACTTTACATACTGGACTCCTCCTTTCTGCTCTGTACAAAAAAAAAATAATTTTTCAGCATTACCATCACAGGAGTACAATTACAGAGGACACGTCGATAAAACAGTAGGTAACGGATCCACCATTCATAGTCAATAATGGTCACAGCTAACCTCTTCCTCCTTCCTGCCTTCACAATGGCCTTTCCACAGGGCCACATTCTCAAAAAATACTTCAATACAAACCAACAAGAGTCGGAAGAAGTCTATGGCTACAAAGAGGAGTCTAATGTTAGGCTTTAATGCCAGGGTGAAAAAGGCAAAAATTGATAATGGGGGGGGGAGGGGTGGGGGTTGGAAGGAATATTTGTTTTTCATTAAATAGGTGGTAGTGAAACTTAAGAAAAAAAATACAAACATCACTAGGTTTTAAGAAAATATTATAATATATATATATATATATATATATATATATATATATATATATATATATATATATATAATTCAAATGTAAACAATAGGTCATTTCCTGATGAACTCCCCTAAGGGCTTTCTACATTTAATTGCATCAATAATTCAGTACAGTAACAAAAGTAACTGACAATATGGATATTGTTTCAAGCATAGGCACAAAGCATTACCTGCTAAACATCTACAATTTATTCTGATCCTGGTAAACATGCAGGCAGCTCCAACATGTCCAGCACTAAATTATATTATGCTATGGATATGGAGCTACTGTACCACTTCTAGCCTTACAGTAGATCTACATTAGGCAGTTTATTTCACAAAGCTATTTCATTATGGCAAAAATCGACAATGAAAGGATCAACATCCACTTGGCTGCAGTTTTGAAGCTGCTCCCTCCATCATTCTCAGAAATATCTGGTGCACTGAATGAAAACTGCAATCCATTAAAGAGGATACAGTAAAGCATCTGTATGAACATGGAGACAGACAAAACAATGGAGAATGCAAGTAATCAGCCAAATCCAGGAACAATGGGGTGGTTTGAGGAACCAGAGAGCTTCTTACAAATCTAATATGCTTGCAGAAATTACTGAGAGGCTGAACGCCATCAAAAGAGGATCTATCTACAAAAGAGGAAAGAAGATGAGGTCAGGAAATTACAGGCCTGTGAGCCCGACTCTATACCAGAAAAGATCTTTGAACAAATTATTAAAACAGCATGTAAGTACCTGGATAAGAAACCAGTAATTAACCAGAGCCAGTATGGGTTTGTAGCAAACAAGTCATACCAGACTAATTATTTCCTTCTATGAAGAATTCACTAAAGCGGGCTTTACACACTGAGATATCGGTCCCGATATCGCTAGCGTGGGTACCCGCCCCCATCTGTTGTGCGACACTGGCAAATCGCTGCCCGTGCCGCACAACATCGCCCGGACCCGTCACACTACTTACCTGCCCGGCGACGTCGCTGTGACCGGCGAACCGCCTCCTTTCTAAGGGGGCGGTCCGTGCGGCGTCACAGCGACGTCACTGAGCGGCCGCCCAATAGAAGCGGAGGGGCGGAGATGAGCGGCCGGAACATCCCGCCCACCTCCTTCCTTCCTCATAGCGGCCGGGAGGCAGGTAAGGAGAGCTTCCTCGTTCCTGCGGTGTCACACATAGCGATGTGTGCTGCCACAGGAGCGACGAACTACATCGTTACTGCTGAGCGATTTTGCATGTTTTTGCAACAATGCAAAATCGCTCATCGGTGTCACACGCAGCAACATCGCTAATGCGGCCGGATGTGCGTCACAAATCCCGTGACCCCAACGACTCCGCATTAGCGATGTCGCAGCGTGTAAAGCCCCCTTAAGGCTATGTTCACAAATCAGTTTTTTGGCATCAGGCAAAATCCGGCGTGTGCCTGATGCAACGGATCCGGCGCAGAATATGCAAAAACGGATGCGCCGGATTCTTTTTTTTTTTTTTGACGGATCCGGTATACTGAGATTTGGCGTGATCGCACATAGGTCATTTTTGTAGCGCCGGTCACATGTGCGATCTCGGCAAATCGTATGTGCGATCTGGCGTGTTACATCGCTAACGAGATCACTAGAGATGTTGCAGCGTGTAAAGCACCCTTTAAAGGGGTGATCCAATACTAGGACAACCCCTTTGATTTCATTGTTTCCCCCTCGTCTCGCTGCAGTACCGTTGCCCTTCCAGTGGCGTCCAGACTCGCGGTGCCGGTGCTCACATGGGGTTGTGCCGTCACGTGAGCACCGTGTCCATTCAGCGCTGGTTTTTGTCTCCCCACCTTTGGACCACAAGTTAATGAACAGGAAGGGAGTGCTGTGGAATATATTGCCAGAGCATTTACAGATACATTGAGTATAAGAAACAATAGACTGGAGATGTGTTCAGAGGTGACTGTACAGGGAGAAGCAGGAGGTGAGCTCTGGCCATCACCTACTGTGAATAGTGGATTCTTTGCTATACACCAGAGATGCGCTATCTGGCATTATCCTGCCTACGATGAGAAGACTGAAACCAGTAGGTCGTTGTCTGGTGACACTAAGAATACTTGTCCCCAGCTGTACTTTGACTTCATTGAGAAATTCCATGTACACAGACCTCAATGTAACTAATAGCATGCTTTTTTTAATTGTAAATCTTGCGGGGAAAAAAACCCAAACGTTTCAATAATAATGCAAACCAAGGGAAATTGTTGAAGTCTAGACAATATTCTAGGTGAAAGGGACATGCGTTTTCATACTTTTGTTTCCTTTGGTGCGTATAAGAAGCAATAAGTTACTTTTCATCAGTGTGCAAGACATGATTTTCATTTATCTATGGCCTTTGCGTCTGTGTTTACCATAACTAAAGCACTTTTAGCAGTTTTCACTTCAATGGAGGGGTTTGATATGCAAATTGGATCAAAAACTGCCATGTGAACAGATCAATAGGCTGTAATACAATAGGTGGGTATTTTCTTTATTAAAAGGGGTATTCCCATCTCCTATATGCTATTACAATATGTAGTAGGTGTAATAATAAGAATAATGTTAGCAAATACCTCCAATTAGAAATGTAGTATAGCTCTCCTGATTAGCTATGTCACTTACCTCACGTACTTCAATAGGACCTGCGTAGTCCATGTGTTCCCCATCCCCCTCTTCCTCCGCCTGTACAATGTTTTGAAGACTATTAAATACTGCAACGAATGGTGAGTGTAATCCTTTCATTTGTTCCACAATGGATCACCTCGTAACCATGGATACCTAAGGTCCTGCAATGCCCTGAACATGAGGTAAGTGATATAGTCAATCAGAAAAATTATACTACATTTCTAACTGGAGGTATTTGCTAATATTATTATTAGACCTACTGCATATTGGGATAGGATCTGGAGATGGGAATACCACTTTAATAAAAGTCTATGAATAGAAAAAAAAATATATATATCTATACCACCAAAGTATTCCACAGCACTTTATAAAGTTAATTTATTATTTTTTTTTTTTATTAGTTGGATCTGTATAGAGGTCTCCCCTCCCCCTCTCACCAGTCACACTAGTGCATGACCACCACATGATATACACGTGACTGGCAGCAGCCACACTGACTAATGCTATTCATATTTTCCCATATATTTAATGTGAGCTAGAAATATAACGACTGCGCACCAGTGTGTATGGATCCAAAAGCCAAGACTGTATTTCTCATCTACTGTAGAGTCAATTACCATCTAGCATTTATCTAATAATACATGTATTGTGCACAGATCCAATTACATTGCACAGCTTTGGAGGCCTGTAACGCGTTTACTCATGGAGTATCACATTTTCCTTCTGTAAAGGTATAGAATATCACAATATTGTGATGCAGCGCTCTATACATCATATCTTGTCCAGTAAGTGTTCTACGCAGCGAGGATTGACAAGTCAGATTTTATCAGCCATTTGGGCGAGCTTTTTGTTTTAAAGTCCAACAGACATTTTTATAAAGCCTTATCAAATTCAAGACTGACCGCTGTTAAAAGATCAATGACGGCAGTATAACGTGCAAATGCTAGCAATAAAAAAATCTGTACACCGGCCCAGAGGGAGCAGTAATGTATGGATACAAGTCATCTGCAGTACCTCCATTTTTGTTTGCACTGGTTTTGATAAATGAGGCATATTATTGGGCCTCCGGTATACTGATGCCCCGTCCCCCTGACTGACTTCATTCACTCCTGCTGGACTGCACATGGTCCGGAAAAGCACAGGTTGTTACATGAATCATGGCGAGCTTTAAAGGGGTTTTCCCATCCCCAAGATCCTATCCCTATATGTAGTAAATGCAATAATAATATTAGCAAACACCTCCAATAAGAAATGTAGTATACTTCTCCTGATTAGCTATGTCACTTACCTTATGTTCAAGGCATTGCAGGACCTTAGGTATCCATGGTTATGAACACTAGCAACTAATTAGCTGTGACTATGCGTGGTCGTAACCATGGATACCTAAAATCCTGCAATGCCCTGAACATGAGGTAAGAGACAGGGCTATATTAGGAGAACTATACTATATTTCCAATTCGAGGTTATTGCTAATATTATTACACCTACTATATATTAGAATAGGATCTTGGAGATGGGAATACCACTTTAACGTGTGTTGTTCATTGACAGCATTTGCCATGAACACTGGAACTTTTAATGGACGAAAACCAGCATTGTAAAGAGGATATGCCAGTCCTGTCGGCTCAAGATGTATCATACTCATTTCCATGCCTTCCCAACCCGACGAATGGATATGTTAGCCGGCAGGTCACACACAATCACACAATAGATGTGATCAGTCAAATCGGCCATTCATCATTGTTGGCTCAGTTTTCAATTTCAAAATTAGTTGCCTAATACGTTGGTATAAAAGCATAAAATTGTGAATATATATATATATACATATATATATACATATATATATATATACATACATACATACATACATATATACATATATATATATATATATATATATATATATATATATATATATATATATATATATATATATATATATATATATATATATATATATATATATATATATATATATATATATATATTACATACACACACAGTACAGACCAAAAGTTTGAACACCTCATTTAAAGAGTTTTCTTTATTTTCACGTCTCTGAAAATTGTAGTTTCCCATTGAAGGCATCAAAACTATGAATTAACACATGTGGAATGAAATACTTAACAAAAAGTGTGAAACAACTGAAAATATCAGTCTTATATTTTAGATTCTTCAAAGTCGCCACCTTTTGCTTTGATTACTGCTTTGCAAACTCTTGCCATTCTCTTGGTGAGCTTCAAGAGGTAGTCACCGGAAATGGTTTTCCAACAGTCTTTAAGGAGTTCCCAGAGATGCTTACCACTTGTTGGCCCTTTTGACTTCACTCTGCGCTCTAGCTCACCACAAGCCATCTCGATTGGGTTCAGGTCTGGTGACTGTGGAGACCAGGTCATCTGGCGTAGCACCCCATCACTCTCCTTCTTAGTCCAATAGCCCTTACACAGCCTGGAGGTGTCTTTGGGGGTCATTGTCTTGTTGGAAAAAAAAAAAAAAAGAAAAAAAAAAAAAAGAATGATGGTTCAACTAAGCGAAACCAGATGGAATAGCACGCCGCTGCAAGATGCTGGGGTAGACATGCTGGTTCAGTATGCCTTCAATTTTGAATAAATCCCCAACAGTGTCGCCAGCAAAGCACCCCCTCACCATCACACCTCCTCCTCCATGCTTCACGGTGGGAACCAGGCATGTCGAGTCCATCCATTCACCTTTTCTGCGTCGCACAAAGCCACGGTAGTTGGATCCAAAGACCTCAAATTTGTACTCATCAGACCAAAGCACATATTTTCACTGGTCTAATGTCCATTCCTTGTGTTCTTTACCCGAAACAAGTCTCTTCTGCTTGTTGCCTGTCCTTAGCAGTGGTTTCCCAGCAGCTATTTTACCATGAAGGCCTGCTGCACAAAGTCTCCTCTTAACAGTTGTTCTAGAGATGTGTCTGCTGCTATAACTTTGTGTGGCATTGACCTGGTCTCTAATCTGAGTTGCTATTAACCTGCGATTTCTGAGGCTGGTGACTCGGATAAACTTATCCTCTGCAGCAGAGGTGACTCTTGGTCTTCCTTTCCTGGGGCAGTCCTCATGTGAGCCAGTTTCTTTGTAGCGTTTGATGGTTTTTGCCACTGCACTTGGGGACACTTTCAAAGTTTTCCCAATTTTTCGGACTGACTGACCTTCATTTCTTAAAGTAATGATGGCCACTCTTTCTTTTTGCTTATTTCTTGCCGTAATATAAATTCTAACAGTCTATTAACTAGGACTATCAGCTGTGTATACACCAGACTTATGCACAACACAACTGATGGTCCCAACCCCATTTATAAGGAAAGAAATCCCACTTGTTAAACCTGACAGGGCACACTTGTGAAGTGAAAAACATTTCTGGTGACTACCTATTGAAGCTCATCAAGAGAATGGCAAGAGTGTGCAAAGCAGTAATCAAAGCAAAAGGTGGCTACTTTGAAGAACCTAGAATATAAGACATATTTTCAGTTGTTTCACACTTTTTTTTGTTAAGTATTTCATTCCACATGTGTTAATTCATAGTCATGAAGATAAAGAAAACTCTTTGAATGAGAACGTGTGTCCAAACTTTTGGTCTGTACTGTATATACTTTTTCACATGTAATCTGAGAGCAGCATAACATAGGGGCAGAGACCCCGATTCCAGCGACGTATTACTTAGTGGGCTGTTTAGTGTAGCTTTAATAAAATCACTGATTAATCAGCAGTAGATCATCATTACAGGACTACTTTGAGTGCTGTCAGGTAGTCCAGCATATTCATGAGTTCTGTATAACTGCTTGATCTGCCGCAAAGAAAACATTGATTTTTATCAAAATGACAGCAAACAGCTCAGTAGGTGACATCACTGGAATCAGGGTCTGTGTCTCTACATTATGCTGCTCTCAGGTGAGGTAGCAAAACCTGGTGACTGATTCCCTTTAAACATTAAAACGAGCCTCACTTTGAGCCACTGCACCTAATATTAGAGAACTGTACTCTCGGGAAAGGCCCTACATGCATCTGATCTATAGCCCACCCTGTACCACTGTAAGCCGTAAGCATAATGAAGCAGGGCCGTCATGGAGTATTTCTATGGCCCCTATCGTCTCTCCAGGTAGCATTTCTGGGACGTGACTGGAGCTAGCACAGGGGCTATAGTGATGGCTGTCAGATCTGTACCACAGCCTTCAGCTCCATCCATTTACAGAACGATGACCCCTTTTGTCACTGTAATGGCTGCTATTAATGGTTATAACATAGCATCCCAAAGGGAGCTGGAGAAGATGTGCATCTCCTGACCTCCATTACCATGACTCAACGGGAAAAGGCAGCGGTGATGTTCTGGCTGCCTTGGTTACCAGGCTCCTCGGATCTGTCAGTCCATTGATTAGATATACAGACAGATGCACGGGAGGTTCAGCTGTGTACACAACATTGCATTACGGTCTAGAGTCTGTCCAGAGCAGATCTGCTTCACTGCTCTAGAAATCAGAAGCAAACAAGCAAGGATCCAACACTAATACCACCTCACAAGTGTGTAGAAACCAACGGAACGCGTCCTTCAGAGAGAAGCCATCATCTTATCTGCCTGCCATGTGTAATCAGCTGTGCCATCGGCCTGCACGTCACTTACCAAGCACTAATGACCATCTCCACCCTTGTTATACCTGACCAGAGTCAGCAGATAAAGCGGCTACTACACTGCCCAACAACTGGCAGGAAAGCGTCCGAGGACACCCCAAGACAGGCCAGCGTAACACCCTGGGGAGGACACCGGAGGACCAACGACATACACGGGAGCCAGCCTGACAACAGCTGACATTACAGCCATCACAAGGGGGAAACTGGCAGGAGGAGGAGTGAGGGGAGGAATTGACAAGATGGGGGGAGCCTGATCTCAGCAAATACAGCCCAAAAAGCATTGTAAATGGTGCAGAGCTTTCCCATATGCCCTTCAAGCCACCCGAGGACAAGACCAGCACAAGATGCCACAAAGGACGAGCAGAGCCTGGGAATGGGGAGAGGACAGAGAACAGACGAGGATATGTATACAGTGCGCTCCACCCTCACACTAATATATACAGTGTGCTTTACTAATGTTATACACAGTTCACTGCAGCCTCATATACACAAGATTACCAAAAATTGACATGACACGGGGGGGGCCCTGCGCAGGCATGACACGGGGGGGGCCCTGCGCAGGCATGACACGGGGGGGGGCCCTGCGCAGGCATGACACGGGGGGGGCCCTGCGCAGGCATGACACGGGGGGGGGCCCTGCGCAGGCATGACACGGGGGGGGCCCTGCGCAGGCATGACACGGGGGGGGCCCTGCGCAGGCATGACACGGGGGGGGCCCTGCGCAGGCCAATAGTTATCATAATGCACCTCTGTGTCTGACGGCAGTTGCTTGCTATTTTGGAAGTGTCAATTGGCCCCTTTACCTTTCAGGCCTCTGTGCAACTTTACAGGGTGCACAAATTACATGCAGTGAGTGTCAGAAGTGATAGATACACACACATACATGCTTCCCTCTGAAACATCCCCCTCCAACCAATGTGGGCCTGCTATACATGAGATGGCCATCAGGCTGGGGGCCCCCCAGGCTCAGCACAGGGACGTGGGGGGGGGGGGCCGGCTCAGCACAGGGACGTGGGGGGGGGGGCCGGCTCAGCACAGGGACGTGGGGGCGTGGCCCGGCTCAGCACAGGGACGTGGGGGGGGGGGTTAGGCTCGGCACAGGGACGTGGGGGGGGGGGCGCCAGGCTCGGCACAGGGACGTGGGGGGAGTGGCCCGGCTCGGCACAGGGACGTGGGGGGGGGCAGGCTCAGCACAGGGACGTGGGGGGGGGCAGGCTCAGCACAGGGACGTGGGGGGGGGCAGGCTCAGCACAGGGACGTGGGGGGGGCAGGCTCAGCACAGGGACGTGGGGGGGGGGGCAGGCTCAGCACAGGGACGTGGGGGGGGGGGGCAGGCTCAGCACAGGGACGTGGGGGGGGGGCAGGCTCAGCACAGGGACGTGGGGGGGGGGGCAGGCTCAGCACAGGGACGTGGGGGGGGGGGCAGGCTCAGCACAGGGACGTGGGGGGGGGGCAGGCTCAGCACAGGGACGTGGGGGGGGGGGCAGGCTCAGCACAGGGACGTGGGGGGGGGCAGGCTCAGCACAGGGACGTGGGGGGGGGCAGGCTCAGCACAGGGACGTGGGGGGGGGCAGGCTCAGCACAGGGACGTGGGGGGGGGGCAGGCTCAGCACAGGGACGTGGGGGGGGGGCAGGCTCAGCACAGGGACGTGGGGGGGGGGCAGGCTCAGCACAGGGACGTGGGGGGGGGGCAGGCTCAGCACAGGGACGTGGGGGGGGGGCAGGCTCAGCACAGGGACGTGGGGGGGGGGCAGGCTCAGCACAGGGACGTGGGGGGGGGGGGCAGGCTCAGCACAGGGACGTGGGGGGGGGGGCAGGCTCAGCACAGGGACGTGGGGGGGGGCAGGCTCAGCACAGGGACGTGGGGGGGGGGCAGGCTCAGCACAGGGACGTGGGGGGGGGGCAGGCTCAGCACAGGGACGTGGGGGGGGGGCAGGCTCAGCACAGGGACGTGGGGGGGGGGCAGGCTCAGCACAGGGACGTGGGGGGGGGGCAGGCTCAGCACAGGGACGTGGGGGGGGGGCAGGCTCAGCACAGGGACGTGGGGGGGGGGCAGGCTCAGCACAGGGACGTGGGGGGGGGCAGGCTCAGCACAGGGACGTGGGGGGGGGCAGGCTCAGCACAGGGACGTGGGGGGGGGGGGGCAGGCTCAGCACAGGGACGTGGGGGGGGGGGGGGGCAGGCTCAGCACAGGGACGTGGGGGGGGGGGGGGCAGGCTCAGCACAGGGACGTGGGGGGGGGGGGGGCAGGCTCAGCACAGGGTCGGGGGGTCTGGGGGGGATGAAGGATGGTGCGGTGGTGGCTGATGTGACTCGGGGAGGGCCTCCTGCAGATGATGACAGTGCCAGCAATAAATGGGGCTCATCACTATTCACCTTGCAGAGCTGGAAGTGCTCGGACTGGAGCGTCTCCTGGATGTCCGCCTCCCTGGTCCCGGGCTGGGATGCCGCGGTGGATGACGAGGAGGAGGACGCGGCCGTCAGCCCGTCCAGCACCTTCCTGAATTCCTTAAATTTCCACATGGTCACCGCTTCTCTCTGCCTCTGGGTCCAGCACCTCCTCCTCCTCCAGATCCCTCTCTCCGCTCACCCCCCACCTTTCCTCTCCTCCTCCCTTCTGCCTCTGCTCGGTGGGCGCCCCGCACACAGGAGGGTCCTGGGGCTGCAGGTGATGTGGACGGTGCGGAGGGGGCTCCTGCTGGTTATCGGGCTCTCCAGACGACACAGCCCCGGGGCGAGCCGTACACCGGGAACCTGGCGGGAAGAGGCGACCATCCACTGGTGCCGGTCATGTAGAGATCCCGGGTGTGGGCAGAGGTGCCGGCCTCGGTGCTTGTGTACGAGGATCCCTGTCTCCTGCCTGTACTGCACTGGAAGTGACAGCCGCTGCCGCCAGCAGCTCTGCCCTCCCCTTCCTTCCTCTCTTCTCCGGCTACTCCCCTCCCCTTCCCTCACGGTCACATTTTCCTGTTTGTCAGCGCTGCTGCCTCCATATTAGTGCCAGTCGCCGCTTCCCTCCGTGTAATGCACTGCTCCGGTAAAATGCCGGCGGTGCAGCCTGTGCGCGGGGATCGCTGCAGCTCCGCGTCCTGTGTGATGAGCTGCACCTGCCGCCTGTGCAGCAGCCCCGCCCTCCTGTCACTACTGAGCGCCACGCCCCTGCCCAACGGTCCCGCCTTCCTGCCAGTGCCGAGTGCCCGGCCCCACCCACCTGTCACTGCTGAGCGCCCGCCCCATCCATACGGGCCCGCCCTCCCCTGTCAGTGCCGTGCATCCGCCCCGCCCTCTTCAGTACCGAGCGGCCGCCTCCCCCTCCCGCCCTCCTGTCATGGCCAATACTTCGCCTCCTCCCCGCCCTCTGTCAGGTGCACGCCTTCTTCTCCCGCCTCCTGTCATGTCCACCCCTTCACCTGCTGCTCTGCTCCTCCCACGTCTGCCGTTCCCTACAGTGCCCATGACCCGCACAGGCTCTGTCATACTGGCCGCCACAGGCGCGGCGCCCTTAGCCCTGGATGTGACGCGGCTCAGCACTGTCATGGTGCAATTTTCAGTCAGTTTCAGCCATTGTCTCCCTTCTGATCCCAGTGTCACTGTGTGGCTGTGACATGGGCCATTTTCCTGTCATAAAACACTGGTAAATGTGTTAATAACTGCAAACACCCCGCCATCCATGACCAAATGCCAGACCCAGTGCAGAGCTGGTCCATGCAAGCGTGTGCGTCCGTGTGTAAGCCGTGTGGTGTACAGACACACGGACCGATGGCGGTCAATGCGTGAGCACGTAAACGCCTCAGATAGTCATCAAAAGTGCCAAAAATCAGGTCAGATGAAGGTCACCATCCGTGCCTCATGCTTTTTCATGGCTCCATTACAATTATTAACACAGAAAACTGGGGTTTTATAATTTATTAAATTGTTCATATTAAAACTGTACACGTACAGATGTACAAAGTAGACATAACGACCTGAAAGGCACTAAAGGGTGTTTCTGCATTGTTTTGCCTAATAAATAATTAAAAAAAAAAAATTTTTGGTAACTAGACTAGGTGAAGTAGACAGCTGGGGGCTGATGTCAGGCTGGGGAGGCCCATGGTTATTTGGTCCTTCGCAGCCCATAGCTGCCTCAGAAGTGATGGATCCATTAGATGCAACAATTCTAGTGCTTCGCCTCAGCTCTTTCCTATTGCCCTGGTGCGGTGGCAATTGGGGTAATATTTTCTGGGGTTGATGTAAGCTGTGTAATGTCAGCTGGCATTGAGCGTTTAGTAATGGAGATGCTTCTATCAGACACCCTCATTACTAACCCAGTAAGTAAAAAGTGTAAAGAACACACACAAAAAATAATTTTAACCCCTTTCTGACTCTTGATGTACCCTGTATGTCACGGAAGTCGGTGCATTCCCAACCTATGATGTACAGGGTACGTCATGGAAATTGCAGGAGTTCCTGCGCTGTACCCAACGAGCGCTGCCGGGTCTCCGGCTCATGTTACAGCCTGGACCCAGCTCTTACTGCCCAAAGCAGCGCCTTTGCACTTCTGGCATTGTAACCCCCTAACTGCTGCAATCAAAGTGACCACAGCATTCAGGAGGCAGAGAGAGCTTACCTCTCCCTGTTGATCAGCTCCTTGTAATACGATCACGAGAACCCAATGGCTGCCATGGTAACCCGGGGTTGCCACCATGACAACACCGGGTCACCCAGCTACGAATCACCTCACAAACCTTGTCAGATGCGTGGTGCGTGAGGCGAAGTGTAAGTGTGCCGCCCCCGCGTCAGCAGCCGGGCTTCTCGGATTCGTAACCACGGTGGCTCGAGGGGCATCCGGACCCGGGGGTCGGAGTCGTGCGGCCAATCAAAATAAAAGGGGGTATTTACAGGGGTGTGTGGTAAGATGGAGTACCACCGCTGCAGCTGGGGAGTACCCGGTGGCATTGGAGTGGGCAGCTAGGTGTTTAACCCCTCCACGGGTAGGGGGGATTCCCCGGGACTCGGTGATGGTGACGGGAACGTGTCGTTGGGGATGTAAGGGTCACTTGTGTACTCACTCAGTCCATAAAGCTGACACCGACAACTTGGTAAACCAAAGTTCTTGACACTGCTGCCGCTCAGGGTGGCATGTTTGGGTCCCATTCCCGCTGGTGTTGCCTGTTGATCTGTGACCTTTCCCTTGGCACACTGTTCTCTTCTTAGTTGGCCCTATAGCCTGAAACTAGTCGGGTCCCGCTCCTCAGTCTGGCTAACTGAGGGCGCTTGCTCTCAGGGTTCACTCTTTGTATTTCCTGTCAATTGTGAGGTTGCCTAAAGCTACTCCCTGACCTAGGGTCCACGTACCCCGTCGTGCCCTGGTCCCAGCCCGGTGATGGTACAAGGCCGCCGGCTGTCCTCCTCGACAATACCGTGCCTCTTGTCACGATCCCCTATGACAGGGGGTCCAGCTCCTACTAGGCCCAGACCACCGTCTGCTACCTAGTACTTCCAAGGAGCCCAGCTCCTGACATCCCCTCACTTCCTGTCTCTGACTCTCACTGACTGACTCCTGACCTCCCCTTAACCAACCAACCAAGTGGGCGACCCTATTCCACTCAGGCCATCCACTGGTGTGTCTGGTGGGTGTGGTGCAGAGTGTTCCTAGGATTTTAATTAGCTGCTGTTGGCAACACCTTTGGTTGGGGACCCATAACCAAGGAGGAGATGGATATTGCACAGAAGAGCAGATTGCACAATACCCTGTGATGACCCGATAGGCCAGGGCGTCACATAAGAGCTGCTGCTGCAGTGCTGACACTTATAACCCACTGCAGTGATGAAGCACTACAGTGGGTTATAACAATGATAAGAGGGGAAAAAAAAGGAAAGTCCTATAAAGAGACTAAGTAGAAAAGTTTAAAAAAAAAAGTTCTAAGAATGGTAAAAATATAAAAAGAAATCTAAAAATAAAGAATAATGTGGCGCCCTGGACAAGCCAGGTGTTACGGGGGGCTGTCTTATAATAAAACCTAAAGGAGTAACAGGCAGTCAGGGTCCACCGTGCAAAGACTCTGCTGCAGACTATGGCAGAGTGCAATACCTCTGTTAAACTCACAGAGGAATATAATTAGTAAATAAGGAAATTCCTCCCTTACTTGGAGGGTGTGTGGAATGGTCTCTGTTAATAATCACAGAGACAAAGGCAGTGAGTGTGAAATGGCACCTACCTAGGTCCGTTCCTCTAGTGGTGCCAGGAAACGGACAGCAGCGTAAGCCGCACAAAGCTCCTACCTGCGTTCGCTCCACTAGTGTGCGAGGAGAAGAACCACTAGATATGGCACCTGCCTAGGTCCGCTTTTCTAGTGGTGCAAAAGAGACGAACAGCAGCGTAAGCCGCACAAAGCTCCTACCTGCGTTCGCTCCACTAGTGTGCGAGGACACGAACCACTAGATCTGGCACCTGCCTAGGTCCGCTCTTCTAGTGGTGCAAAAGAGACGGACAGCAGCATAAGCCGCACAAAGCTCCTACCTCTGTTCGCTCCCCTAGTGTGCGAGGATACGAACAACTGCCAGACGCAGTATAAGGAACGTTACTCTAGCGGCAACGTCCACCTACGAGTAGAATCACAAGGCCTAGCCAGACCATGTGCCTCAGGCACCTGCCTATGTCCGCTCCCCTAAGAGGTAAGGATACGGACTGCAGCCGAGCTGTAAGGTATAAGAACGCTACCCTGCCGGTAGCGCTCACCTAGCATAGACAGAGAGATGCCTAGAGGAACGTGCACAGAGCGTCTACTCTCATGCATGAACCAAGAGGACTGAGCCCGGGCGGCGTGCGTCAGGGTCTTATATAGACTCTGTTCCTCATCCAAGATGGAGGACACCAGAGCCAATCCGCTGCCAGAACGACAGGAATGACATCACGCTGGCCTATCACCGAGCAAAGCGTCACAAGCACATGACCAGCGACCAATCGGCATAGAAGGTGTCAGAGACATGTGACCACGTGTCAGAAGCACATGACCAGCAGCCAATCGGCATAGAAGGTGTCAGAGACATGTGACCTCGTGTCAGCGATGATGTCACCCGCACATGTGCAATGGCTCCAAGATAGGACTTAGTCTCCAGCGCTTGCACATGTGCAGTAGCAAGAAATCTGGACATAGTCTCCAGTGCTCGCACATGTGCAGTAGCAAGAAATCTGGACATAGACTCCAGTGCCACAGCAACCGTAACAGTACCTCCCCCTCAAGGGCCCCCCTCCCGGCGACGCAGGTAATCGGCAACTAAGTCAGGAGCATGGACAGCCTCCTCAGGCTCCCAAGAGCGATGTTCCGGGCCGTAGCCCTCCCAATCTAGCAAGAAGAACCTGCGCCCTCTAACCATCTTAGAACCAACTATGGCTCGTACCTCATAGCTAGAGCGAGAGGAATCAGAGGCAGGAGAGTGCACTTCACGAGCGTGAGGTAAAATAGCCGGCTTTAGCAGTGAGACATGGAATTTGTCATGGATCCTAAGATGGACGGGTAACTTCAATTGGTAGACTACAGGATTTACCTGTCGAAGAACCTCATAAGGACCCAGGAAGCGAGGAGCAAATTTGACAGAGCTCACTCTAAGTCTCACGTGTTTTGCAGAGAGCCACACAAAGTCCCCCGGAGAAAAGACAGGAGCCGGGCGACGAAACCGATCGGACACCGTCTTCATATGGTCCTTAGCTGCTTGGATCGACTCTTGAGTCCGATCCCAAACCTCTCTGGCATTAGTTGCCCAGTCGGCCACAAGAGGAGGAGGTGCAGCAGCGGGAAACGGTACCGGTACCCTAGGGTGTTGCCCATTATTGAGTACGAACGGTGTCTGCCCAGTGGCCTCAGCCAGCGAATTGTTAAGGGCAAATTCTGCCCAGGGTAGGAGGGAGGACCAGTTATCGTGGTTCTCAGCAACAAAGTGTCGAAGGTATATAATCATGGATTGATTGGTACGGTCAACCAAACCATTGGTCTCCGGATGGTATGCCGAAGAGAGATTCAACTCAATTTGCAGAAGGCTGCAAAGATCTCGCCAGAAACGGGAAGCAAATTGCGGGCCTCTATCACAAATGATACGATCTGGCATCCCGTGAAGCCTAAAGACATGCTTGAGGAATAGTTTGGCTAGTACCCTGGAAGATGGGATTCTCGATAACGGTATGAGATGAACCATCCGGGAGAAATGGTCCGTAATGACCCACACAAATCTATGTCCCTGTGAACACGGAAGATCACCCACAAAGTCCATGCCTACCACCTCCCATGGTCTATCTGGCACTGGTAAAGGATGCAAGAGCCCAGCCGGTCTCTGCCGTAATGGACGGTTGCGAGCACACGAGTAGCAGGAACCGACATATCTCTTGACATGGCTGGCTAAGTGTGGCCACCAATACCACCTCTCCAGTAACTCTCGTGTCCGCCTAATACCAAAATGCCCACCCACCTTTGAGGTGTGGGCCCACGACAGTATATCATTCTGTCGATCAGGCGGAACTAAGGTCTTGCCCGGTGGGATTTGGTCTAACGTCACAGGGGAGAGCGTATGAAAAACCCTGGAGGGAAGGATAAGACGAGGTTCGTCAATCTCTTCCTGGGTAGAAACCATAGAGCGAGACAGGGCGTCTGCCTTGTTATTCTTACTTCCAGACAGATAGTTGATAGAGAAGTGAAAGTGGGAGAAAAACAAGGACCAGCGGGCTTGGCGATGATTCAGACGCTGAGCGGTTTGTAAGTACGTCAGATTCTTATGGTCTGTATAGACCTGGAAAGGATGTTTCGCTCCTTCCAGCAAGTGACGCCACTCCTCCAAGGCTAATCTCAGGGCGAGCAGTTCCCTATCCCCAATGGTATAGTTTCTCTCTGCCGGTGAAAAGGTTTTAGCAAAGAAGAAACACTGCCTTTTTTTACCTGCACTGTTCTTTTGATACAAGACCGCACCAGCACCCACTGAAGAGGCATCAACCTCCAAGAGGAAGGGCTTATTCTCATTGGGTCTTTGAAGAACGGGAGCAGTTGAAAAGTGTCTTTTTACTGCCTCAAAAGCCTGAGATGTCTCAGTAGACCAGACTTTGGGATTAGCACCTTTCTTAGTCAAGGCCACCAAAGGGGCCACCAAAGTAGAGAAATGGGGTATGAACTGCCTGTAATAATTTATGAATCCTAAGAAGCGTTGCACCGCCTTCAAGGAATGAGGTTCGGACCATTCCAGGACAGCAGAGAGCTTCGCAGGATCCATAGCCAGACCCTCTTGTGAGATAATGTAGCCCAAAAAAGGCAAGGATGACTGCTTGAATACACATTTTTCGAGTTTAGCAAACAATGAGTGCTCCCTTAAACGGGAAAGGACACGAACAACATCCTGACGATGAGTCTCCAGATCAGGAGAAAAAATCAGGATGTCGTCCAGATACACCACTACAGAGGATAACAGCAAATCCCTGAACACATCGTTTACGAAGTCCTGAAATACTGCGGGTGCATTACATAAACCAAAAGGCATGACGAGGTATTCATAGTGACCGTCTCGGGTGTTAAAAGCGGTCTTCCATTCGTCACCCTCTCGAATTCGTACCAAGTTATACGCACCCCGCAGATCCAACTTCGTAAAAACTTGAGCTCCCCTCAGTCTGTCAAAGAGCTCCGAAATTAAAGGTAACGGGTATTTGTTCTTTATTGTGATTGTGTTGAGACCCCTGTAATCTATGCAGGGACGCAAATCACCCTCTTTCTTCCGAACAAAGAAAAGCCCAGCTCCCGCGGGAGAGACAGACTTACGAATGAACCCCTTCTCTAAACTCTCTCTAAGGCTATGTGCGCACTAGTGCGTTTTACCCGCGGATTTACCCGCGGCAAATTTCTTGAGAAATGTCTGCAATCTTTGTGCAGACATTTCCCAGCAAATCCTATGGTAAAAAAAAATAGCTGTGCGCACTGGTGCGGATTTTTCTCAAGAAATTTCCTTGAGAAGAATTTCTCGAGAAACTTTCTTGAGAAAATGAACATGTCCATTATTTCCGCAGGTACCCTGCGGATTTCGGCAGTACAGCCTGCAAAAATCCGCAGGGAACCACCCGCGGGAAAATCGCGGCTATTCCGCGGCTAATCCGCGGCAAATCCGTATGCGGATTTGGTGCAGATTTTTTCCGGAGGTCCGGAAATCTTTCACTCCCAGAAGTTTCTCAAGAAATTTTCTTGAGAAACTTCTCATTTCTAGTGCGCACATAGCCTTATATAGGTCGACATGGCCTCCGACTCAGGTATCGACAGGGGGTAAACCCTGCCCTTAGGTGGAACCGAACCTGGGATAAGGTCTATGGCACAGTCATACGGCCTATGGGGTGGAAGAACCTCAGCACCCTGTTTGGAGAACACGTCAGCGAAATCCAAATAGGGTGTAGGTATGGGAGAGAGATCAGTTGATGCAACCGCAACGACCTTAGGTGGTAAGGGAAGACATCGGGACTGACATTTTGAACCCCAACTAATAATGCTGTCGGACTCCCAGTCAATGTGAGGAGCATGAGTCCGAAGCCATGGGAGACCCAGAAGGACGTCATCTATACCCTCAGGCAAAACAAGAAAAGAAATCTCCTCTATGTGACCCTGAGACAGGGAAAGGCGCAAGGGAACTGTCCACAATGTAATGGAGTCAGACAAAATAGTTCCATTAACAACACGGACAGGAATAGGCGCCTCTAACATGATAGAGGGAATATTGTGTCTCTTTACAAATCCTGAGGACACAAAAGTCCCGTCAGCTCCGGAATCCACAAAAGCCATAATAGGCCATGTATTCTCAGAGAATGAGAGCTGACCTGGGATACTACACTTAGAGGGTGCAGAAGGCGTCTCTAGTAACCCCCCTCTAATGGTTACTAGGCCTGGGAGTTTCCCTGACGGCTAGGACACTTGTTGGCATAGTGCCCAGCTTGACGACATACGTAACATATAGGAGGACCAGACTTGCGTAGTCTGGAGGACGTATGACCTAACTCCATAGGAGTGGGAGATGTTTCAGATGCTGAGGAAGATGGTAGTGGACCCTCAACAACTGGAATAGCCCGATGCTTAGGGCGTGAGGAAGAGACCTCGAGTCTACGTTCCCTATGGCGTACGTCGATCCTCGTTGCTACTGTGATCAAGTCTTCCAGAGAAGCAGGGACCTCACGAGTAGCAAGAGCATCCTTAACATAGCCTGCCAACCCTCTCCAGAAGATAGGAATCAACACCTTCTCTGGCCAATCTAGTTCTGCCACCAGAGTTCTAAAAGCAATGGCATAAGAACTAGTGGATAACGAACCCTGAGATAGATCTAACAGTCTCAGGGCCGCATCATGGGTAACCTGCGGACCCATGAATACCGCCTTAAGAGCATGAAGAAATTCTTGATGTTTCAGAGTAACCACATCAGAGCGCTCCCATAGGGGAGTCGCCCATTCTAAGGCTTTGTCCTAAAGTAAGGAGATGATAAAGCCTACTCTGGACCTCTCCGTAGAGAAGCGAGAAGAGTTGACCTCTAGGTGTATCTGACACTGACTAATGAAACCACGACATGATCTGGCATCGCCAGAATATCTGTTTGGCAAAGCAAGTCGAGGATCATGTGCAGATGTCACCATGGTCTGAGGTTTATCCTCTATACTCTTGAGCCATGACTCAAGTACTTGTATTTTTTTTTTAAACTTTGAATTTTTATTGAGATTTTCAATTTACGTTTTTCATACATAAAATAAAACATAAAATTCACAATTCTTATCGAACCTAGACAAACAATGACAGGACAGGTGAGGAGGGTTAGGAGGGGAGAGGAGAAATAGGAGGGAAGAGGGAAGGGTTTCAAGAGTCCATGCTCCTTCCATAGGACCCATAGGCCTCAGTCTCACAGATCCTCCTGTCCCGCAAAGTAGTCCCATGGTGCCCACACGGCCTGGAAGCGGTCAACTGTGTCATGCAATAGTGCCGTGAGATGTTCCATGCGTCTAACGTCCAGTAATCTATACTTGAGGCTCTGGAGTGAGGGTGTCCCTGGCTGCCTCCAATTCTTTGCAATTAAGCATCTGGCCGCCGTAAGGATGTGGGACAAAAGCTTAGAGGCCGTTTTTCCCAATCCCCCATTCCCAAGACCCAGAACATAGATCAGGGGATCAAGATCAACCTCTATATATAGTACTTTATGGATCAACCCTCTAACCCGCTCCCAGAAGGGGACTATCCCTGGACAGGACCAGAATATGTGCAGAATGGTGCCCCTGCCTCCCCCGCATCTCCAGCAACAAGCCGGTATGGAGGGGTCTATGCCATGAAGGAAATCTGGAGTGTGGTACCAAAATAGCAAAATTTTATAGATATTTTCCTTATATAGTGTGCATATTGACGTCTTGGCGGCGTTTCCCCAGATTGCTGCCCATTCCTGAGGAAGTATCCGCCTTCCCAATAGAGACTCCCATTTCCGCATGTATGGAAAAGACCCCTCGGGCCCCTCCCGTGAATCAGAAAGCAAAATGTAAATTTCCGAAATCAGCCCCTTAGTATCAGTGCCCCTTCTGCAAATTTTCTCAAAATCTGTGGGAATCGAGGCCCCTGCCCTGCCAAACAAGGAGCCAGCCAAGTCTCTGATCTGCAGATATTGGAAAAACTCTCGATTAGAGAGAGAGAATTTATCTCTAAGGTACTCAAAGGAATGGATCTGCATTGTACTTCCATCTATAATGTCTGCAAATCTGAATAGACCTGCCTTGAGCCAGGGGTGCACCATGTCCGACTCCAGACTGCTTGGGAGCAAGGGTTGGTATATGAAGGACACCAGAGGGGAGCAGGGGGATGCCAAAGGAAATCTTCTAATGCAAAATGCCCAAAGGTCCCTAGTGAACTGCATCGGTCCAAGAAGAGGGGGGGGGCGAATCACACCGGGCCGGGGGCCACAGGAGCGCGTTTGGATGTATAGGCGCCAGCCAAAGTTTTTCAATCTCAGTCCACCTGTTGTATGCCCAAAGGGACACCCAACAGGGGATCCTCCTAAGATGGGCCGCCCAATAGTATTTTAGGATGTCCGGGACAGAAAGCCCCCCCCTGTTTCTCCGAGCCATCAACACCTCCCTGGCCACCCTATGACGTTTGTTACACCAAATAAATCTAAGGATAGCCGCCTGAAGGGACTTCAGCTCCTTTATTGGTACCTTAACTGGGAGGGTTTCAAAGAAATATAATAATTTTGGGAGCAAGCTCATTTTAACCGCCGCAATGCGCCCCATCCACGAAAGAGGGAGGGGCAACCACTTGCTCAAAAGAGTTCTCAGCTCTCGGAAAAGGGGGGGGAAGTTAAGGTTATAGAGGGAATCATAAGTAGATGTGAGGTTAACCCCCAGGTACTTGACCGCATCTGTCTTCCAACGAAACTTAAAATTCAAACGCAGGTAATCCAGGGCCACTGGGTCGAGATTCAAGGGCATTGCCTCCGTTTTGCTAGAGTTGATCTTATACCCCGAAAGGCTCCCGTACCTACCCAAGGTGCACATTAAAATTGGAAGGGACACATGGATGTTAGTAAGTGTAATGAGCACATCGTCGGCAAAAAGTGAGATTTTAAACGGTTTATTCCTGACCAGGACCCCCGAGATGTCTGGGTTGCTCCTGACCGAGGCCGCGAGGGGCTCTATGCATAGCGCAAAAAGGAGGGGGGACAGGGGGCACCCCTGCCTGGTGCCATTGGAGATGAGAAAAGGCTTAGAGATGTGGAGGGGGAGTTTGATAGAGGCCGTAGGAGCGCTATACAGGGACTTCAAGACCCGCATAAAGCCACCCGAGATCCCAAAGACCTCCATTGTCTTGAAGAGAAAAGGCCATGCAAGGCGGTCAAAAGCCTTCTCTGCATCTAGACTCAACACCAACGCCTGTTGCTTCGTCCGATTTGCCACATCCACCAGGTCTATGACCTTCCTGGTGTTGTCCCCCCCTGACGGCAAGGGACAAAACCCACCTGGTCTTTATACACGAGTTGGGGCAACCATCGATTAAGCCTGGCCGCCAAGAGCTTGGTGAACATCTTCAAATCGGAGTTCAAAAGGGCTATTGGTCTATAATTAGCACAGTCCAATGGGTCCCTGGGTGGCTTGGGCAGGAGGATTAAATGGGAGTGTAGCATGGATGGAGGGATAGGGTCACCCTGAAGGAAAGAGTTAAACAAGGCGGCCATGTGTGGGAGGAGCTCCGCCGCAAACACCTTGTAATAAAAATAAGTAAAGCCGTCCGGGCCCGGTGACTTCCCGCCAGGCAGGGCTTCCAGAACTTGCTCCAGTTCATCTGTAGTAATCTCTTCATTCAAAGCCGCGGCTGCTCCGCAAGGCAGTGAAGGGAGCTCAAGGGCCGAAAAATAGTCCCCAAGTGCCCCAGCCCCGCGCGAAGCCATGCCCGGGGGAACCGGAAGGTTATAAAGCTTGTTGTAGTAATTGAAAAAAATGTCAGCTATTGAAGCGGGGTGATAGTGGATAGTGCCCTTTTCGTCGCGCAGAGCCTGAGGGCATGAGGATGTAGCGCGCTCCTTAAGCTGCCTGGCGAGTAAGGTATGAGCCTTATTACTCCTTTCATAGTATCTTTGTTTGGAAAAGGTTAGCAATTTTTCTGCTCTGCCAATTGCCAAGTCTCTCAACTTTTCCCTAAGGCTGATGACTCTCCTAAGAATAGTCAGTGATGGGGCAGCCGCCAGTCTCCCCTCCTGTAGCTTAAGATGGGCCGTTATAGAGTCCCGCTGGCTTGTGGCATTCTTTTTAGCCCTGGCGCCCTCTCTAATGCATAGTCCCCTCATCACTGCCTTGTGAGCTTCCCAGAGTGTTGCCGGCGACGTGACCGTGCCCGTGTTCAACTGAAAGAATTCGACCAGTTGCTTATTTAAAAAGGCCCTAGTGTCGGGATTTTTGATCAGAGATTCATTAAGGCGCCAATGCTGAGGCCTAGGTCGAGGACCATCTTTCTTGAAGTCCATTATGAGTGGGGAATGGTCTGACCACGTAATGGATCCCATTTCCACCCTCTCAAGACGCCCCAGCAGCTGTGAGTCAATGAAAAAATAGTCTATTCTGGTGTGCGTCTGATGCGGATGCGAGTAGAAGGAAAAGGCCTTCTCTCCCGGGTGGTCCACCCTCCAAGCGTCGTATAAAGCCCCTGATCTAATGAGCCTACGAAAGTCCCGGGACAAATTTTTCAAAGCACCCGATGGAGGGTGTCCACCCACAGAGAGTCTGTCGGCCACCTCCGAAAAAGGGATGTTAAAGTCTCCCCCCAACACCGTAGAGGCCGGTGCCAGTCCGCCTATCAGATCGAGTATTTTCTTAAGAAAGCGTATCTGCCCTTCATTAGGTGCATAAATGTTGGCCAGTATGTGCGGGGATCCCCCCAGTTGGCCCTCCAGAATCACATATCTACCCTCTGGATCGCAGTGAGAACCCGTAATTTGTAGAGGACAACTGGAGGATATTAAAATAGCAACTCCCCCCCTCTTGGAGCCCGAGTAAGCCGAGTAATGGATGGGAAAGCGGTGGGACGCAAATTTGAAAGTGTTTGATTCCACAAAATGTGTTTCTTGGATAAAGGCTATGTCTGCACCTGATGTTTTCAGTTCCTGTAGCAGCAATTTCCTCTTACGGGGTGAATTCAGACCTTTTACGTTAAGAGAGATAATGCGGGTCATATCTAAAACTTAGAAGTAAGAAAAAGCTAATGGCACACCTATACCGTCGGGGGCATCACTTCCCCTGTGAAGCCGGCCAGAGGAGATGGTCCATACGACAAAGGTCCGCAGCTCCCAGGGACTCTAGAAGGGGTGGTACCTGAAAGGACACATAAGGAAAAAACATCGGGGAGGGGGGAAGACAAGGACAGACATAGAAATGAACATGAATTAAGAACATTAACCAAAATGCATAAACCTTAGGCATAGATTCCCGGGGGGTCAACCCGGAAGGGAGAGACCTAGAGGGAGGTTCCCCAACCCGTCTGAGCTAAGAGAGCCACCCACCTCACTCCCCAGTAGCCCTCCCACGGGGGTCAGTCCAGTGGGCACGGGCCCGTGCCAAAAGGAAACAAGGGAAAAAAAAAACAAAACAAAAAACCTCAACCACTAACTCCAAGTAAGGGGACCGGGCTCCCGCCAACCCCCCTACCACCCACGGCATCATTATGGCTACAGCCCCCCCCCTTATGCAGCTCAACAGACCCAGAGGGCCGCAGATGACACAATGGACAGTCAGAGGCTTGCTCTAGAGAGAGTCACAGTATCACAAAGCATGCTCAGCCACTGGAACTCAGAGGGTATAAGAAATAGGCACCAACCAGGTTAAGAAGTGTCCTCAACGGTGAGCCGGGGAGGGGGGCGACCCGCGGCCCCTACCTCCTCTCCCCCCCAAAGCCCCACGCCCTCCACCCCTCACCTTGGACCACACGGGAGGGGGCGGCCCTTCCAACCTTTGCAAGTCCCAATCTGGGATACAGACCGCTGGAATGTCCAGTGCTTCACAGAACAGAGTGGTATCTGCTGGAGTGCGAAGGGTCGCCGATTTACCCCCTCTGCGCGCTGTTAGTGCAAACGGGTAACCCCAGCGGTATGGAACCTGGTGCTCCTTCAGGCTCGTGAGGAGGGGTTTGAGGTGCCGCCTTTTCTGGAGTGTGATGCGAGAAAGATCCGGGAAAAGCTGGATTTCCTTGCCATTGAACACAGGTGCCGTGCGCCTCATTCTAGCCTTAGCCATGATCAGTTCTTTGGTGGAGAAGTCGTGAATGCAACAAATGATGTCCCGGGGTTGGGTGGATAAATTCTTCGGCTGTAAAGCCCTGTGTGCCCTGTCCAGCTTGATGATGTTAGAAGGGGGAGCGTCCAACACTTCATTAAAGATGGATTGTAGTATGGAGTTTGTGTCCTCGGGCCCATCTGACTCTGGGACCCCCCTCACACGGACATTGCAACGGCGTCCTCTGTTGTCGAGATCCTCTATGTGAGACTGCATATCCTCCATTATTTTTTGTTGCGATGTTGCCAGTTTGTGTAATTCTGATACATGGGATCTGGTGATGTCATGCTCTTCCTCCAGGGATTCAATTCTGCCAGACAATTGCTGCAAATCTCTCCTCACTTCAGCTATTTCTGACCTGCAAGTTGCTTTAACCTCACGTATGAGGCATTGAAAGTCCTCTTTAGAAGGAAGTTTACTTATGAAATCATGCATGTCCTTATAGAAGGTGTCTGGCCCTTTAAGGTGAGCACCTGCAGTAATAGACGCTGGAGTTTTAGTCTGGTGCTGGGGAAGCTGGGGAGGTTGATCTCCACACCGAGGCCCAGAGGGGGGAAGCAGGCTGCTCTGTTCCCTGATATTACCAGCTGTGGCTGCAGTCCCTTCTTCTCCTGGCACTGGGGAGGGCTGCCCCCCGACCTCCACCTTATCTCCCACCGCCACTATGTGCTCCTGGGCCTGCTGCTGCTGTGCCTGAGGATCCGATGCAGTGCAGGGCTGCTGAGCCAAGGCATCCCCTGTTGGATCTGCTGCAGAGACTCCTCCACTTTCCCCTGTGTCCCCGCTCACCCACTCCTCCTTCTCTTGCTGCTTAGCAGGCCGGGCCGGTGCCTCCATTTCCCCTCCATGCTCCTGGAAAGATGGCGTCTGGGCCTCCCCTGGACCCTGTTCCAGGCCCAAGAAAGTATCCAGCGCCGTGGTGTGCAGCGGGGGGGCCACCGAAGCCTGCTGCGACGGTTTAATCCTCCGTGGTCCCATCCTGAGAGCCGGTGAGTAGGTTTGTGCTTATGATAAGTGCTGATTTAGCTGAGGGTCAGCAGGAGCTCCTCTTCCCCACGTCCACTCAGCTCAGCATCCTGGACACGCCCCAAGTACTTGTATTTAACGGTGTAACTGCTGATATTCTGCCATAACTGCCAGACCCTTGGCTCAGTCCTAATGTTACGGGGGGCTGTCTGATAATAAAACCTAAAGGAGTAACAGACAGTCAGGGTCCACCGTGCAAAGACTCTGCTGCAGACTATGGCAGAGTGCAATACCTCTGTTAAACTCACAGAGGAATATAATTAGTAAATAAGGCAATTCCTCCCTTACTTGGAGGGTGTGTGGAATGGTCTCTGTTAATAATCACAGAGACAAAGGCAGTGAGTGTGAAATGGCACCTACCTAGGTCCGTTCCTCTAGTGGTGCCAGGAAACGGACAGCAGCGTAAGCCGCACAAAGCTCCTACCTGCGTTCTCTCCACTAGTGTGCGAGGACACGAACCACTAGATATGGCACCTGCCTAGGTCCGCTCTTCTAGTGGTGCAAAAGAGACGGACTGCAGCATAAGCCGCACAAAGCTCCTACCTCTGTTCGCTCCCCTAGTGTGCGAGGATACGAACAACTGCCAGACGCAGTATAAGGAACGTTACCCTAGCGGCAACGTCCACCTACGAGTAGAATCACAAGGCCTAGCCAGACCATGTGCCTCAGGCACCTGCCTATGTCCGCTCCCCTAAGAGGTAAGGATACGGACTGCAGCCGAAGCTGTAAGGTATAAGAACGCTACCCTGCCGGTAGCGCTCACCTAGCATAGACAGAGAGATGCCTAGAGGAACGTGCACAGAGCGTCTACTCTCATGCATGAACCAAGAGGACTGAGTGCCGTGCGGCGTGCGTCAGGGTCTTATATAGACTCTGTGCCTCATCCAAGATGGAGGACACCAGAGCCAATCCGCTGCCAGAACGACAGGAATGACGTCACGCTGGCCTATCCCTGAGCAAAGCGTCACAAGCACATGACCAGCGACCAATCGGCATAGAAGGTGTCAGAGACATGTGACCACGTGTCACAAGCACATGACCAGCAGCCAATCGGCATAGAAGGTGTCAGAGACATGTGACCTCGTGTCAGCGATGATGTCACCCGCACATGTGCAATGGCTCCAAGATAGGACTTAGTCTCCAGCGCTTGCACATGTGCAGTAGCAAGAAATCTGGACATAGTCTCCAGTGCTCGCACATGTGCAGTAGCAAGAAATCTGGACATAGACTCCAGTGCCACAGCAACCGTAACACCAGGGGCCACAGAGCACAACACCCACACACCCCACACTCCCGGTCAGGCACACCGAAGTCAGACACAAAACCCTTGTTGCCTTCCTCCAGGGGCTGATGTCCACACCAGGGGGTGGGCCAGGTGGTTGGCCCCGCCCACCGAGGAGTTCACAGTCCTGGAGGCGGGAAAAGCAGACAGTTTAGTTGAGTTTTGGAGGTGAAAGTGGAAGGGAGGAAAGTAGTAGTGGAGCAACTAACTGACAGCGTCCGGGTGTGTGGCCCGGGCGGTACAGCAAGGTTGGCAGACGGTGGTGACCGTCTGCAGGAGTGGCCTATCGGAGTCTACCGTAAGGACCGTGGACGGGCGGTGGCCCGGCGGTACCGGACCGGTACACAAAGAGAAGTCAGCACCATCTGGCAGGGGCTTACGGACAAGGCTAGGAGTCGCTGTGAATTTGCCGAATTCGTTAGTGAAGGGAACCTCCTGGGTTTCCCAGCAGCCAAGTCCCGACAGAAGGCAACAGTCCAACCAAGAGAGGGAGACACCGCCAAGGCAACCGTTTCCCAGGGCCAGAGCCTGCGGGCAAAAGGGTCTCCTCCAGCCCATATCCAAGCTGGGGAGCGGGTTACCGGTGGGAACCCATTGGAACCATCTACCGTACATAGGTGCAGGGAATGGCAGTCACCATCAACTTGCCGGGAGAAACAACACCGCAGCCGTCTGTGGGACCCTTCCATCCAGCCGTGTGTTTTACCGAGAACTGTGTCCTCATCATTGGCTGAGTGAGTACCACTGTGCCGTGCGGCACAGCGCTGCCCCCTCGACCCTGCACCTCACCAGGCCCTGTAACCCGTCTGTCATCCATCCCTACCCCCATCACCGGGCCCCAAGACAACCAACCCCCTACCCACGAAGGGGAGAACTAACAACAAGGCTGCTCCCTGTCACCGCTCCCGGGATCCCCGTCTAGAGCAGCGGTGGGGTCACCAATATCACCACAACCGTGGGTGGCGTCACGGACAATAATGAAATCCCCACAATCAAAATCCCCCTTTTCACTCACGGGCGAGGAGCGCCACTCGAGTCCCCGAGATCCGACCCACCGTTCGAGCCACCACCGAGCAGCGGCAGCCGCAGCAGCAGCGGCCGGACCCAAGCAGTGGGAGAGCGCAGCGTCCCCTCCTCCGCCCGCGACAACTTGGCGTCACAAACAGGATCCTACCGTTCTACCAACTGGTGGAAGTGTGCCTTGTGTAACCGCCGGAGGTGTCCGGCCGAAAAATTTCTGAAGCCGCCATCTTGGGCGCGAATAGTTCCCGCTCGAGCGTCTCCTCGAGTAGTGGAGGCGCGAAGGCCAAAACCCCGCCTCTGTAGAGGAGGAGCCGGAAAGAGACTAAGGGGGACGGAAACAAGATGTCTGCGCCCGACGGAGCCGCTGGAAGAGCGGCGGATGCAGCCGCAGGAGCACCCGTAGATGGGAATGGGCCTGCCCAGGTCCCGGCCGCGCTGGCGGGGGGCACCACGGCCCCAGCTCTCGCTCAGGTGATGCCGTTCTCTTTGCCCTATGTGCCCGGAGCTGCCTGGCTACCGCAGTACGATGGGAAACCTGATGCCTTGCAGGTTTTCCTGAAGAAACTTAGTCCGCTACTAGAACTGTACCCCCTGACTGATAAGCAGCGTGCAGCGCTAGTGCTGGGGCAGCTAACCGGCGCGTCTGAGCAAGAGGCGGAGACCTGGGCCAAGGGGGACCGGTCCTCTGTAGCCACCATATTTGAAAAGCTGCAGACTGCATTTGAGACCCATACTGAGGCCGAGTTGCGGATGCAGTTCTATCAATGCCGGCAACGGCCCGCAGACAGCATTCGGGACTATGCCCTGCGCCTGCAAACCGCACTCCGCACACTGAAGCGGGTGGACACCATCAACAGTGTGGACAGTAACAAAATGTTAAGTGAGCAGTTTGTGCAGGGGATGAGGTCCTCCGAGGACCGCAAACAGCTTCGGCTGTGGGCCCTAGAACACCCTGACGCGGACTTTGCCGTATTAAAGGAACGGGCCATCAAAGCTCTGCAACCCCCCACATTTGAAGCTCCTGAGCCAGCCCCGTGGCCGGTAGAGACTGCTCCCGTCGTGGTAGCCCCTACCCCATCAGCACCTCCAGTGCCTGCAGCCCCAAGTAGAACGATGGAAGAGCTCGCTGCTCAAGTTCGTCGCATGGATGGGGACCTCGCTAAGATCCTTGCCACACTCCAGCCTCCGACCAGATCCCAGGCCCCGGTGAAGATGCAGATCGCCGACAGCCCTGAGGACGTCCCCTGGATGCAGCGGAGAAGGGCTAATGACTCACGGAATGGACCCCCGATCTGTTACAGGTGCAGCAAACCCGGCCACTACTCCCGACGATGTCCGTTAAACGAGCAACCCCTGGGGCCACGGGCCAATCCTCAGGAGTAGAACCCCATGGCCCCCCCAGACTGGCGGGACCGGTACATCGGGGCCCGGCCCATCATACCCGTGGCTGTGGACGGCATACCGGTGATGGCTCTCCTGGACACTGGATCACAGGTAACCACCATACCATACACACTGTATCAACGGTATTGGGGAAAAGACGAGCTGTCTCCCCCAGATGCCAGTATAACACTGATTGCTGCTGATGGACTCCCATTGACCCAAGTGGGATACAAACAAGTGGCCATGACTGTGGGGCGAGCTGAACTGCAATACCGGGTATGATTGTGATAATGAATGAACCCAGTGATCATAACCCGAAGATAGTGCTAGGGACCAATGTGATGGAGCACTGTATGAGTGACGTGCTAACCCTACTGCAGCAGCTGGCTGCCACGGCGGCAGGGAGCCGACAGAGAGCTGTGCAGCGTGAGATCCGAGCCTTGATGTACCGCCAACATGTGAACTCGACAGGAGGAGAGATTGATGGGGTGAGAGTGATGAATGTTGCCCCTTTGATTGTGCCTCCCAGGAGCGAGATGATGATTTGGTGTAGGGCAGCGGTAGGGCCCCAGGGGCGTGACTACCCCGCCATGATAGAGCCTATGCCCTCTGAACACTGGCCCACAGTAATGGCCGCCCGAGGGGTGGTGGATGTAAAGAAGGGGAGAGTGCCCGTGAGGGTGCTGAACTGCGGGGAGGAAGAAGTCAGGCTTCCCCGGTACGTTACCCTTGCCAAGTTGTTCACCCTGGATCCCCACACCATCCACGAAGCCATTCCCCCAACCTCACCACCTACTGCCAGCACTCACCAATCCCAAAGGGAGTTAGATGAGTGGTGTCGACAACTGCACGTAGGCACTGACGATACCCCTACACATCACAAAGAAGGGGTATACCGGGTGGTACGGGAGTATGAGCGGGTTTTTAGCAAACATCCCCTAGACTTCGGGCAGATTAAAGGGGTTCAGCACCGTATCCCCACCGGTGAGCATCCCCCTATCAAAGAGAGGTACAGGCCTATTCCCCCTGCACACTACCAATGTGCCAAGGACATGTTGAGGAACATGAAGGAGGTAGGGGTTATTAGGGACAGCTGTAGTCCCTGGGCCGCCCCATTGGTACTGGTTAAGAAGAAGGATGGCACTATGCGGATGTGTGTGGATTACCGAAAAATTAACCAGATAACACATAAGGACGCTTACCCTCTGCCCCGCATTGAGGAATCCCTGGCTGCGCTGAGAACCGCTAATTACTTTTCCACCCTTGACCTCACCAGTGGGTACTGGCAGGTGGCTGTGGCATCAGAAGACCGAGAGAAGACTGCATTTGCTACCCCTATGGGACTCTGAGTTTAATAGCATGCCGTTTGGGCTGTGCAATGCCCCTGGAACCTTCCAACGGCTGATGGAATGCTGTCTGGGGCATCTAAACTTTGAGACCGTCCTGCTGTACCTGGATGATGTGATTGTGTACTCCCAGACATATGAAGCCCACCTGGAGCACCTAGCCGAGGTGTTCGTGTCCCTTGCCAAATATGGGATGAAGTTGAAGCCCTCAAAGTGCCATCTGCTGAAACCCAAAGTGCAGTACCTAGGGCATGTGGTCAGTGCAGAGGGTGTCGCCCCTGACCCTGATAAAATCACCGCCATTCAGGACTGGCCGAGGCCGACCACAGTGAAGGAGGTGAGGCAGTTTCTGGGCCTGGTGGGGTATTACCGTCGCTTCATCAAGGGGTACACGAAGATGGCTGCCCCCATGCAAGACCTTCTCGTGGGACAGACCAAAGGTGGTATACCCCTAGGAGCCCCATTGGTGTGGGAGGAAAGGCATGAGGAATCCTTCCGTCAGCTGAGAGCGGCCCTGACCGGAGAAGAAATCCTAGCATACCCTGATTACAACCACCCCTTCATCCTTTACACCATGCCAGCAATGTAGGCTTAGGGGCGGTTCTATCCCAGGTCCAGGACGGAAAAGAAAAAGTGATTGCTTATGCTAGCCGAAGGCTTCGACCGACTGAGAGGAACCCTGAGAACTACAGCTCTTTCAAGCTTGAACTCCTGGCACTGGTGTGGGCTATCACCGAGCGGTTCCGCCATTACCTGGCAGCGGCTAAGTTCACCGCTTTCACGGATAATAACCCGTTGACCCACCTGGACACCGCCAAGCTGGGCGCGTTGGAACAGCGGTGGGTGGCTAGGCTAGCCAACTACGATTTCACCATCAAGTACAGGGCCGGCCGTGCCAACGTTAATGCCGATGCACTCTCACGGATGCCCCACTTGTTGGAAGAAGGGCCTGAGGATGACGACCTCGAAGAGATTGAGCTGCCCGCATTTCATCAACCACCGACTGAGAAGGTGCATGTCTATCAACAACGGGTAAACCTGGACCCGCTGCCCAGCCAGGAGTGGCAAGAAGCTCAGGACCAGGCACCCGCTGTTCGCTTAGTCAAGATCTTGGTGGAACAAGGTGCTGCTGGAATAGACTCTGCCACCCCAGCTGAAGCCCAACGCCTGTGGCGAGAACGGACCCGGCTGTATCTACACGAGGGGAAGTTGTACCGTGAGCTGATTAACCCGAAGACTCATGAGAAAATCCGCCAGTTGGTGATTCCCCAAGCTAACGTGCCCACCGTCCTGCAAGCGTACCATGATGGTGCTGGATTCTTCGGATGGAAGAAACTGGAAATGCTGTTGAGAGAGCGGTTCTATTGGAGTGGAATGCGGGAATCTGTAGAGGCCTGGTGCCGAGAGTGCGGCCCTTGCACGCTGAGAAGAAAGGACGAGGCCAGCCAGAAGAAGCCCCTACACCCGATCGTTACACATCAACCACTGGAGCTGGTCGCCTTGGACCATGTAAAGCTCACCCCCAGCCGAAGTGGGTTCACCTACGCTCTAACCATTGTAGACCACTATTCAAGGTTTATGGTGGTTGTCCCAGTCAAAGACCTAACTGGCCGTACCGCCGCTAGAGCGTTCCAGGCTTATTTCTGCCGATCACATGGATACCCTGAGAAGGTGCTCACTGACCAAGGCCCGGCCTTTGAAGCGGAGGTGTTCCATGAATTTTGTCAGCTGTACGGCTGCAAGAAGATCCGGACCACGCCTTACCATGCCCAAACCAATGGCATGTGTGAAAAGATGAACCACCTGGTCCTGGGCCTCCTCAAGACGTTGCCGCTAGAAGAGCGGAACCTGTGGCCGGAGAAGCTACCTGACTTGGTCGATATGTACAACAATATCCCTTCCAGCTCAACGAAATGCACCCCAGCATACCTGATGAGGGTTCGCCCCGGCCGGCTACCGGTGGATCTGGACATGGGATTGGAAGCCCCAGAAGCACTCCCTTCGACAGCTGAATGGGACACTCGGCGGAGGGTGCAGTACCGACAGATTCAGGAATATGTTGAGAAGAACTTGAGTCGGAGTCGGGAACAACAGGAGCAGCGCTTCAACCAGAAGGCGTCTGCTGGCCCTTTCCAGCCTGGGGATGTAGTGCTGAAGCGAAAGAGGAGGACCCACAAGCTGGATGATCAATGGGAGCAAACCCCATGTGTCATACAACCCACAGGATGGGAAGATGGGAAGGTCTACCAGATCAGTCGTGACCAAGGGGGCACTTTGGCCACGGTTTCCCGGGACCATCTGAAGAGGTGCCCACCAGCATTGAGGGCAGCGGCTGAAGTTCCGGTTCCTAAAACGGCGGAGAAGGCAAAAGAGGTAATCCACACCATGATGGGTGACTTCCCAGCAGACTGGCCTACACAGAATGGCGCGGTGATTCTTCCAGTGATACTGTTCCCACAACCCGTGGATGAGGAAGTGATGGAAGTGGTCGACCATGAGCCAGTGCCCAGGGACGAATCTGTACCCAGCTCCCCTATGCCTCCGCCTGCCCCACACGATAGCAGGGAAGAGGAACTGATTGTTCCCTCTGCACCACTGCCTGTCACCACTGACACCGGACCCTGGAGGTCCACTCATCCCAACCTAGGTAGACCCCCACTTAGGTACAGGGAAACTGTTCTTTAAAAAAGGGGGAGAAAGTGTGTGTTAAAAGTACCGTTGTAAGAGAATGATAAGTGAATGATTAACCGAAGATTTACCTGATTGTCAGCCTGATTGAGACCAGTCGTTGCCGGCAACTGGTCCCCGTTGGGACCCCCTTTACAATTATGCATAAGGGACTCCTTATGGACAAGCCTGAGAACTTGCAAGGCAACCACGAACTTGTGGCTTGTAAATAAAAATGTTGTTGTGGCTTTCACCGTTACCGCCTCCGGAGAGGCAGATTGGAGGAAGGGCCCGCAGTGGAGCAGGCTGGGGCCCAGCCACCACTGGAACCGGTTGCGATCCTCTGGGGGTTTCAGGGGTTCCCCATGGACGTGGGTCCCCTGAAAAGGACAGAACCCGCTCGGGCAACTTGTGCAGGACTGGGGTCAAGGGGTGCTGCCTATTTGCTTAGGGGCAGCATCAGGGCCAGGTTGCTTGGGTGGGAGAGAGCGGAAGCCGTAACCGTAACGTTTAAGTAAGAGTACCTCCCGATGTGGGAAGATGTTAGAAAAACGGTAACACATTACAATTATAATATTTTTCAGTTTGTGAAAATAAAACCGGTGATGGACGGGCAGACCGCGGATGGTCTGCATTTAACTAAGGGGGAATGTGGCGCCCTGGACAAGGCAGGGGCCACAGAGCACAACACCCACACACCCCACACTCCCGGTCAGGCACACCGAAGTCAGACACAAAACCCTTGTTGCCTTCCTCCAGGGGCTGATGTCCACACCAGGGGGTGGGCCAGGCGGTTGGCCCCGCCCACCGAGGAGTTCACAGTCCTGGAGGCGGGAAAAGCAGACAGTTTAGTTGAGTTTTGGAGGTGAAAGTGGAAGGGAGGAAAGTAGTAGTGGAGCAACTAACTGACAGCGTCCGGGTGTGTGGCCCGGGCGGTACAGCAAGGTTGGCAGACGGTAGTGACCGTCTGCAGGAGTGGCCTATCAGAGTCTACCGTAAGGACCGTGGACGGGCGGTGGCCCGGTGGTACCGGACCGGTACACAAAGAGAAGTCAGCACCATCTGGCAGGGGCTTACGGACCCTGGCAAGGCTAGGAGTCGCCGTGAATTTGCCGAATTCGTTAGTGAAGGGAACCTCCTGGGTTTCCCAGCAGCCAAGTCCCGACAGAAGGCAACAGTCCAACCAAGAGAGGGAGACACCGCCACCGCCAAGGCAACCATTTCCCAGGGCCAGAGCCTGCGGGCAAAAGGGTCTCCTCCAGCCCATATCCAAGCTGGGGAGCGGGTTACCGGTGGGAACCCATTGGAACCATCTACCGTACATAGGTGCAGGGAAAGGCAGTCACCATCAACTTGCCGGGAGAAACAACACCGCAGCCGTCTGTGGGACCCGTCCATCCAGCCGTGTGTTTTACCGAGAACTGTGTCCTCATCATTGGCTGAGTGAGTACCACCGTGCCGTGCGGCACAGCGCTGCCCCCGCGACCCTGCACCTCACCAGGCCCTGTAACCCGTCTGTCATCCATCCCTACCCCCATCACCGGGCCCCGGGACAACCAACCCCCTACCCACGGAGGGGAGAACTAACAACAAGGCTGCTTCCTGTCACCGCTCCCGGGATCCCCGTCTAGAGCAGCGGTGGTGTCACCAATATCACCACAACCGTGGGTGGTGTCACGGACAATAATGAAATCCCCACAATCAAAATCCCCCTTTTCACTCACTGGCAAGGAGCGCCGCTCGAGTCCCCGGGATCCGGCCCACCGCTCGAGCCACCACCGAGCAGCAGCAGCCGCAGCAGCAGCAGCGGCCGGACCCGAGCAGTGGGAGAGCGCAGCGTCTCCTCCTCCGCCCGAGACAATAATAATAATAATAATAAAAAAATTAATAAATCTCTATATTTATGTAAAAAAAATAAAAAAATAAACAAAAAAGTACATATATTTGGTATTTCCGCCTTCGTAACAAACCGAGCTATAAAACTGTCATACTGTTTAACCCCTTCAGTGAACATGCTAAAAAAATTAAAAAACGTAGCAAAAACTTTATTATTTTATCATACAGTTGACAAAAAAGTGAAAGAAAACGTGATCAAAAAGTTGTCTAGATAAAAATGGTACTGCTGAAAACGTCATATTTTCTCACAAAAAACAAGCTGCCATCAGTCAAAAAATAAAAAAGTTATAGCTCTGATAAGGCGATGCAATTTTCCATAAAATAGTTTTTATGCTGTAAAAGCGACACCTACATAAATGTGGTATTGCTGTAATCGTACTAACCTGAAGCATAAAACATTATCACTTTTATAGCACAGTGAATGGCGTAAAAATTAAAAAAAAAAAAAAAACAAAACAGAAGACAATTCCTAAATTACTGTTTCTTCATGATTCTGCCTCACAAAAAGCAGAATATAAAGCAATCAAAAATATTATATGGCCCAAAATAGTACCAATGAAAACTCCAAGTCATCCCGAAAAAAAAAAAGCCCTCCCATGACTCTGGAAGAAAATTAAAAAAAACTATAGCCTTCAAAATCTGGTGATGCAAAAAACCTTTATTTTCAAAAAAAGCATTTTCAGTGTGATAGTCGTCAAACCTAAAAAAAACTATATAAACAAGGTATCGCTGTAATTGTATTGACCTGAGGAATAAAGCCTCCTGATCACTTATACCGCAAGGTGAACGGCGTAAACACTGAATAAATAAAGACAATTCTTCACCTGCTCTTGATTTGTTCATTCTTCCTGTAAGAGATTGCATGACCAATACTTATTTGATGCTCTACACTGAGCGCTTACACCGTATAAAACTTGATTCAGACAAAATTGGCAATGGAAAATTCACTGTATTGAGGTAGATGGGGTCATTTTCATCTCCCATCTGGCTTGTGGCCAGCAATGTCCATCTTTTTACTCCTCTTTTTAAGCGTGCACAGAAGTGCGGTTGTGACGACATGGTCTCTGAGTGCCTTGCATGGGTTAACTTTCTGAACATTCAGCCAGACATGAAGACAGTTTGTTTATAGATGGGGGATAATCCCTCATTGTTCTACAAGACTCTTGGGAGTTTAGTATTGAAGGTTTTGTTGACTCATGTAATTGTTTTGGCCACTGAAGGCCAGACACCCAGATAACTCAATTATGCAAACTTCCCATTGTATTACTAAGTGAATTGCTAGATGTGATGTAACATACCCGTCTCACCCTTGTCTCTTGATATTTGAATATAGCTTGAAATCTAGCCAATAAGAGCCCAGTCTTTTCCACCAATCGTGAAGACCCCAATGGTCTGAATGGAGAGCTCAGGGGTATAAGAAGGAGGACTGTCCACTGCTCAGAGAGACTCTTGCTACATGCTACCAATCTAGGACCTGCAGATCCAATTGGCAATCCATAACCAAGCCTGGATTATAATACTACATGGACTTCAGCATTGAATGCAAGGATTCGGCTTTGATATCAAGGACTACATAAGGAAGGAATCCAGCTTGGGACAATCCAGTCATCTGACTACAGACTTTGCAGACCTCAGCCAGCTTCCTAAATCTGGCGTTATTTCATTCGTGGTGGGTGCCCACCGAAAGCTGGGTGCTGCTGGATTGGAGTAAGTAGCCCTGGAAGCTCTGAGGCATGGACATTCTAAATCCCTGGTGAGCCAGCGGAGGGGTGAGACTCTGTTGCCTGTTACATTTGTGTGTTTTGCTGGTTATGTGCTATGTGCCGTTAATTGTTGGGGGATCCAATAAAGTCTTAATATTGTGATTCCCTCACCCTGTGTTGTCTGAGTAGTGTTCCGCCCACGGTTAAGGAGGTCGGCGTTCAGTTGGGATGAGCCCTGGGCCACGCGGTCTTTCTTAAGGCGGCCGGGCCAGCGGACGAGAGCACCCACTGACCCCATGTCTCCACAGCGGTCATCAACAGTTTTGTTCACCTTTGAAAAGATGGACACCACTAAACAGAGACGAAACGGAGTCTGGAGTAACTGTTGCCTCATTATTGAATGGATCTATCACAGGTTTCACCTTAATCACGTTTTTTAGAGATGTTGATGGAAAAACACTATGGCTTCCGCCCCTCAAATAAGAAATCAAGCAAAATGTTTGCGCTCCTAAATCTAAATGCCTCCCTCCCTTCTAAGCCCCCCAATCTGCCTAAACCACAGCATCCACATGTTTGGCATTGTTGTACAGAGGAGAGCCCACTTAATTTATATGGTGCAGGTTTCCAGAAGCACGAGCTGGGCACAATGTACGGATACTACAATGTACTGGGCACGACAAGGGCTTATTTGCAATTTTCAATTCTCCAACATTCACTGCATTTGACACCATGGGTGTTTTCCACAGACTAAATTGTCACCACACCCGTAGATGAACTCTCATAGGGGTGTAATTTCCAAAATGTGGTCACATGAGGGGGTTTCTGTTGTTCAGGCATTTAAGGGACTCTGCAAAGAAAGTATTCCGCAAACTATTCTAGGACAATCTGTTCTCCAAAAATCAAATAGCGCTCCTTCCCTACTGAGCCCTGCGGTGCTGGCGATCAGCACTGAACAGTCACATGTGGGGTATTGCCATGTTCAGGACAAATTGTGTAACACATTATGCGGCCCTTTTTTACCTATTGCCTTTGTGAAATTTGGAGATCTGGGGTTAAAACAACATTTTAGTGGTAAAAATGTAATTATTTTTTCTTCACCGCCCAATAGTAGAACATTTTCTGACACACCTGTAGTGTCAATATTCTCACTGCACCCCTGGATGAATTCATTGAGGGTTGCAGTTTGTAAAATGGGGTCACTTGTGGGGGGTTCCTACTGTTCTTGCACCAATGTAATATGGCACCCACCAACCATTCCAAGTAAATTTGCACTCCAATATGGCGCTCCTTCCCTTCTTCACTTTGTATTGTGCATCAAAAGTAGTTTTCGACCACAGGAAAAATTGCACAACAAATTGTACGGTTCATTATCTTGAATTATTTTGAGGTGAAAAATGTATTTTTTTCATTTTCACAGATTAACGTTATAAACTTCTGTGAAGCCCCTGGGGTTTCCAGGTGTTCACTAACCATCTAGATAAATTCTTTAACGAGTCTAGTTTCCAAAATGGGGTCACTTCTGGGAGACTCCACTGTTTAGGCACATCAGGAGCTCTACAAATGCGACATAGTGTCTGGTAATGATTCCAGCCAATTTTACAGTCAAATGGCACGCCTTCCCTTCTGAGCCCTGCTGCGCGCCCAAACATTTGATTTATACCACATATGAGGTATCAGCGTACTCAGGAGAAATTGCACAATAAATTTTATGGTGCACATTTTCCTTATACCCTAGTGGGGAAAAAACCTATCTGGTTCAAGTAATATTTTTGGTGTAAAAATGATTTTTTTTTACTTCTCATAGCTCAATATTATAAACGTCTGTGAAGCCTCCAGGGATTCAGGGTGCTCACCAAACATCTAGATAATTTCCTTGAGGGGTCTAGTTTCCAAAATGGGGTAAATTGTGGGGGGTTTCTGCTGTATAGGTACCTTAGGGGCCTTACAATATGGTACCCGCAATCTTTGTCAGCCAAATTTGCTTTCCAAAATTCAGATATTGCTCCTTCCGTTCCAAGCCCTCCCATTTGTCGAAACAGACCTTTCTGACTACATGTGGGGTATTACCACGCTCATAAGAAGGTGGGTAACAAACTGTGGCTTTCACTTTTTAGCATTATGTGGCCCCCCTGAGGCTTCAGTCGCCACGGAGTATTGCACTGAAATTTGGGTGTAATGCTAAACCCGGTTCCTGAGGAGGTCAGTCCCGGTTTAACTACATTACACACTCAAATACACACCAGGTTGCCCTATTCCCACTGGGGACTGGGCTAGGGTTGGGTAATTAAGAAGTCGCTGACACATTTACACGATGCCCTCATACAAGGGCCTCAGTCCCACTAGCTTAGGACCTGGGAGGGGGGAGGTGCAGCCAGCAGGGAGAGTTTGGAGTCACACAACAGTTAATAAAACTAGTGAGCCAGCCACACTCAGGCAGGCAGTCTAGAGGAGTTCTCCAGCAGGAGAGCAAGGGAGCAATCGCATCTACATGTGCTTCGGTGGGAAGGAGCAGAAAGTTCACACGGTTGCCATGGGGAGATTGAATTTGCTCCTCTCGGAACCGACACCACACAGGGCGGCAGAACTCTAGGGAAGATCATACTTCATGTTGGTTTTCCAGAATCTGCCTGGACTGGGAAAGTTTCAAGCTTCCTTGACCACACAGCGCCCGACAGCACAGTGCCATATAGGATCCGGGGCCTCGCTTCAAGCTGGACCCCACATTGGAACCGCGGAACTGTAGATAGGAACAAGAGTACATCTCGTGAACCCCAGGGTCCCCTTGTAGCTTTAAACCAGGGGATCCACAGACACTGATCTCTAAAGGGATTCGGGTTCAACGGAGCCCATCATAGCAAGTGACCGATATTACCTGAGTGAGCAGCATCGTATAAAAGTGAGTAAACAACCTGGAACCGCAGCCATAGACTGACTCTTTATTACCAAACTGACGCCCCGGAATACTGCGACAGCAGCAGCGGCCCATTCCCTGGCCGTATACCACAGGTGGCGTCACGACATTCACCTCACTACTACCCTCATCATCTCTCTCCTGCCATCTTCTTTACGCCTTCGAGCAACGGAGCCGGGCTAGGCTGCCCGTTATCACGACAGTCGACGGCCCGGTGATGAGTAGGTTAAATACACCTGCCACGTGGGGCGCTACAGTTACGTCTTGAAAAAGTAAGAAATTTGGTGCTAAAGCAACATTTTTGTGAAAGAAATTAATATTTTCAATATGACTGCCTAATATTAGCAAATTCTGTGAAGTACCTGTGGATTCAATATGCTCACTACACCACTGGATAAAATTCTTGAGGGGTATAGTTTCCAGAATGGGGTTACTTGTGGGAGGTTTCTGCTGTTTAGGTACCTTAGAGGCCCTGCAAATGCAACATGGTGCCCGCTATCTACTTTAGCCAAATTTGTGTTCCAAAATTCAAATATTGATACTTCAGTTCTGAGCCCTCCCATTTGTCCAAAGAGAGGTTTCTTACCACATGTGGGGTATCAGCGTGCTCGGAAGAAACTGGGTAGCAAATTTTGGGGTCCATTTTGATGTGTTATTGTAGCGCCCCTGAAGCCATCAGGGTGCTACAAGGATGCAGGGCCTACCCCCTAGGTCACCGGGAGACCAGTGCCGATAACAACAAAAACCCAGGTAATCCCAGTTTTTCCCCAACAATCCCCCATACAATGGTATATAGCTAGGGTCGGACCAATGGATGGCCACCTAGAGGTGGAGCCAGGCCAGTCCACTAGTTGACCAGGTGGGAGGGGCAGACTGTGGAGAGTAGTCAGAGTGAGTTGACAGGAGTAGAGGAATGAAGGTGGAAGTGAAGCAACATCCTAATGTGGCGCCTTGGACAAGCCAGGGGCCACAGGTAACTACACCACCACACCCTACACCCCGGTTAGGCACATCTAAGCCAGACACAAAACCCTTGTTGCCTTCCTCCAGGGGCTGATGTCCACACCAGGGGGCGGAGCCAGGCGGTTGGTCTCCGCCCACCGAGGAGTTCACAGTCCTGGAGGCAGGAAAAGGAAGTTCAGTTAAGCTAGGGAAGTGAAGGAGTGAGGAGATTAGCTTGGACAGTGAAAGTGGAAGGAGGAAAAGTGAGGAGTAGTGAAGTGGCAAGAGAGCAGACAGAAGTGAGTCCGGGTGTGTGGCCCGGATGGAGCAGCAAGGTTGGCAGACGGTGGTGACCGTCTGCAGGAGTGACCTATTGGAGTTTGCCGTAAGGACCGTGGACGGGCGGTGGCCCGGCGGTACCGGACCGGTACACAAGGAAAAGCCAGCACCATTGGCAGGGGCTTTTCGGACCCCGGCAAGGCTAGGAGTCGCCGTGAATTTGCCGAATCCATTAGTGAAGGGGACCTCCGGGTTTCCAAACAGTCAAGTCCCGACAGAAGGCAACCATCCAACCGTGAAGGGGAGACACCGCCAAGGGCAACCGTTTCCCAGGGCCAGCGCCTGCGGGCAAAAGGGGCTCCTCCGGCCCACATCCAAGTCGGGGAGCGGGTTACCGGTGGGAACCCATCGGAATCAACATAGAACATAGGTGCAGGGAGAGACAGTCATCACTAACCTACGGGGAAGAAACAATCGCAGCCGTCTGGGAGACCCGTCCATCCAGCCGTGTGTTTTACCGAGAACTGTGTCATCGTCTCAGGCTGAGTGAGTACCCCGTGCCGTACGACACAGCGCTGCCCCTGCGACCCTGCACCTCACCAGGCCCCGCAACCCGCATGCCATCACCCCTACCCCATCACCGGGCCCCGGGACAACCAACCCCCTACCCACGAAGGGGAGAACTAACATCAAAGCTGCTCCCTGTCACCGCTCCCGGGATCCCCGTTCAGAGCAGCGGTGGTGTCACCAAAATCACCACAACCGTGGGTGGCGTCATGGACAATATCCATAATCAAAACCCCCACAACCAATCATCCCCTTTTCACTCACGGGCGAGGAGCGCCGCTCGAGTCCTCGGGATCTGACCCACCGCTCGAGCCACCACCGAGCAGCAGCAGCCGCAGCAGCAGCGGCAGCCGGACCCGAGCAGTGGGAGAGCGCGGCGTCCCCTCCTCCGCCCGCGACACTAACTCAGGTTAACGGTAACCTGGTACACCAGGAGAGTAGTTGCCGGTGGAGTACTCCCGGAACTACTCACTGACTGGGTACAGGACCCTAGGACAGGAAAGAGCTTCAAGCCGAGCTGTTAACACCTGCACAGCAAGGGGACTATCAAGGACCTCGCTGACCGTAAAAATCCGAAGACTCAGTAGCAAAGGGAGAACCGTGGACAGGACCCGAGACTCCAACCCCACTGGGTTTATGCTACCGTCAGGCGGACAGAAGTGGACAAACCACCGGACGAGGACTCCCAGTTGCTCTACGCCACGGGGACCCATTTACCAGAGACAGGTGCAGGGGACGAAGGGGACCTGAAGGCGAAACCGGCCTCGGGTAACCTGTTACCATCTACCAGCCATGAGTAAAAAAAACAGTTGCACTATACCTCTATGTGGACTACCTTTTTCCGACTCCCGTCACAACACCCATACATCCTCTGGGGCCCGACCCTGCTTGCGGAGGGCCTACCATCCAGGCTACAATTACCACCAACCCCAGTAGTGACATTCTGCAGTGGCGGCTCCATATATATATATAGCCGCAACACCGCAAGTGGTGTCATGTATGAACACTAACCTAAATCCCCTGTAAACACACCCCATTACAAAAAGGGCCCAGGGCACGGAACCTGGCAACGGCTCCCACCATGACATTCCCAATAGAGACTCTGCCCGGGACCGAATACCCCATATCCCTTGGCGCGACATTATTGTAGCACCCCTGAAGCCATCAGGGAGCTACAAGGTACTGCATTCCCACCGGGATGCAGGGCCTACCCCCTAGGGACCCAGAAGACCAGTGCCGGTAACACACAAACACTCCAGGTAATCACAGTTTTTCCCCAATTAGCCACCTAGAGGTGGAGCCAGTCTAATCCACTAGTTGATCAGGTGGGAGGGCAGACTGTGGACAATCGGACAGAAGGAGTTAGGCAGAGACAGTGGAGACTGACAGGAGTAAGCAGTGACCTGAGGGCCCAGGCTGTTAGTTGCCGGTGGAGTAAGGTGGAGTTCTCCCCGAACTATGCACCAACGGGGTACAGAATCCTTGGTCAGGCAAAAGCTCCAGGCAGACCTGATAAAATCTGCATAGTGAGGGAAGGGACCATCAAGGACCTCACTGACCTTGAAGTTCGGGACTCAGTAGCAAAGGGAGAAATGGGGACAGGACCAGTGACTCCAAAGCCACAGGGTTCACGCTACCATCATACGGACTGCAGTAGAAAACCACCAGGAGGGGACCCCCAGCTGCTCTACGCCACGGGGACCCACCAACCAAAAGACAGGTGCAGGGGAAGATGCCACCAGGTTACTAAACTGGCACTGGGACTAAGGAAACCTGAAGGTGAAACCAGCCGGCCTAGGGTGACCAGTTACCACCAGAAAGTGAGTAAAGAGCCAGTTGCACTGAAACCGTTGTGTGGCCTAGCTTCTTCCGACATCCGTCACATCACCTACCCTCTGGGGCCCGACCCTGCTTGCGGAGGGTCTAACACCAGGCGGCCATTAACACCAGCCCCACTAGTGGACATTGTGCAGCGGCTGCTCCATCTACATAGCTGTAAAACCGCAAGTGGCGTCACGTGTGAACATTATTCTAATTCCTTGTAAATAATCCCCTTTTCAAAAAGCACCCAGAGCACGGGACCGTGCTCTGTAAGAGGGGTGGCACTGCTCTGTGCCACTGTGTAAGGTGGTCGGCGGCTGTTTTTTTTGCGACTCTGTCCGGCAGCTGCTCTGTGCCGCTCTGTACAGCAGCTGCTCTGTGCAGCTTTGTATGGTGGCCGGCGGCTGCTCTGTGCAGCTCTGAACGGCGGCTGCTCTGTACAACGGCCGGCAGAGTTGCTCTCCGCGGTAGGCGGTGACGTACGGGCCATTCTGACGATGTCGGCGGTGAGGACTTTAAATAATGGCGCCCAGAGTCCATGCGTGTGCAGATGGAACTTTCGACTCAAGATCTCATCTGCGCACGCACCAACATCTTTAGAATAGCCCATGCCTCACCGCCTGCCACACAGAGCAGAACCGCACAGAGCAGCACCTGCAGCCCCAGCACAGCGGTAAGACACTACCGGATTATAAAACAGACTCCCATATTATTTTTTTTCCTTCTTTTTTCCTCTTTTCCTTTTTCCCCTTTTTGTGGTGCGTCTTATAAAACGTAAAATACGGCAAGTACGTAGAAATCAAAGATCTATATATTTTTTTTTTTATTTCCTGATGAAAAAAAACACAACAGGAATTTGTAAAAAAAATAATGTTGTTTTTGTCACCATTTTCCAAGACCTGTAGCGTTCTTAAGGGGGCTTTACACGCTATGATATCGTTAATGTTTTATCGTCGGGGTCACGTTGTTAGTGACGCACATCCGGCGTCATTAACGTTATCACAGCGTGTGACACTTACCAGCGACCTTAAGCGACCTCAAAATTGGTAAAAATCATTCACCATGGAGAGGTCGTCCCAAAACAAAAAAATCAGTAATGGTTGATTATCGATGTGGTTCGTCGCTCCTGCGGCAGCACACATCGCTATGTGTGACACCGCAGGAGCGAGGAACATCTCCTTACCTGCCGCCGGCCGCAATGCGGAAGGAGAAGGTGGGCGGGATGTTACGTCCCGCTCATCTCCACCTCTCCGCTTTGATTGGCCGGCCGCTTAGTGACGTCGCAGTGACGTCGCTGTGATGCCGAACGGCCAGGTAAGTGCGTGTGACGCTGCCGTAGCGATAATGTTCGCTGCGGCAGCGATCACACGATATCACATGCATGACGGGGGCGGGTGCTTACACGCTTGATATCGCTAGCAATTGCTAGCGATGTCGTAGCGTGTAAAGCCCGCCTTATTCTTTGGAATCTGGGACTGTGTGATAGCTCTTGTTTTGTGCCGTGAGCTGACGTTTTTACTGATACAATGTTGAGTAGATACAATGTTTTGATTCCCTCTTATTGCATTTTATTGCAATGTTGTGGCAGATAAAAACGTAATTCTGTGGTTTTTAATATTTTTTTCATTACAATGTTTACCGATTGGATTCATTCACCATATTTTATATTTTGATGGATCGGACATTTCTCAGCAATATGTGTAGGGTTTTCAATTGTTTTATTTTTAATGGGGCAAAAGGGAGATGATTTGATCTTTTGTGGGTTTTTTTCATATTTCTAAAAATGTTTTTTAAACTTTTTATTGTATTTACTAGTCCTTATAGGGAGCTTGAAGCTGTAATCATCTGAAACATAACTGAAATCATGATCTATGAACCCCAAGCTCGCAGCCAGCGTTCACAGGAAGATCATTGTGACAGATACAGGGGTTATCAACTGACCCATGGCTGTCATGATAACCCATTGGCGCCTGGAAATGATGACATGGGTGCATCGATGGGAGCAGAAATGATGTGCCACCAGAGCATTTTAAATCCCGCTGTTAGAGATTTGATCCACCAGTGGCTATTAAGGCCGCTTTACACACTACGATTTATCTGACGATATGTCGTCAGGGTCACGGTTTCCGTCATTGTTAGCGACGTCGTTGCATGTGACACCTACGTGCGACTCCGAACGATCGCAAATAGGGTGAAAATAGTTGATCGTTGACACGTCGTTCAGTTTCAAAATATTGTTCGTCGTTTGGAACGCAGCAGACATATTGCTATGTTTGACACCCTGCCAACGACGAACAACATCCACACGACCGCCTTGGTCAAACAATATATCGCTGAACGATGTAGCGTCGTTTGTGAGGTGTGTACGTGTGACTGCTACAAAATGACCTATGAGCGTTCTCGGCAAATCGTAACAACGATCTGGGCGTTTTACATCGCTAACGAGATCGCTAGCGATATCGTTGTGTGTAAAGCAGCCTTTAGAGTCACATGTCGGCTGATCTGAGCCTTCATGCCTTTATGTACAGGGAAATATGTGGTCTCGCACGCCAAGCCCTTTCCCTATACATGATGGCTGATCTGAAAAGCAAGGGACATGAAATATGACTTAACCCCGTCACGACATATGACGTATATTTAACCGGCTGCATTCTTTGCAGGATGGGATGACAATTTCAGCAATACCATTTGTTTCTATACAATATTTTAATCACTTTTTGTTCCTTTTTTTATGTCAGAATAATAAAAAACGACATCTTTGTTCTGTGTATTTTTTTTTTTAATTGTCTTCATTGTATGGGTTATGGTAGAGATTTACAATATAGCTTGGGGTTTTCTGGATGCAACAAAACCAAACTTGTACTTTTTTGTTTTCTGTAGTTTTCACAGAAAGGTTAAATTTTACAGGCAACATATTTTTCTGTTATGTTTTCAGATTTTATTTTGAATTTTATTTTTAATTTCTAGAATTATTTTGTTTTGTTTAGTTTGTTTTTTCCTCAAATTGGCCTTATACAGTAATATTGTCTAAAGGCCGCTTTACACGCTGCGACATCGCTCAAGCGATTTCGTTGGGGTCACGAAATTTGTGATGCACATCCGGTCGCTTTAGCGATGTCTTTGCGTGTGACACCTATGAGCGATTTTGAATCGTCGCAAAAACGGTCAAAATCGCTCATCGGTGACATGCCCCCCTATTCTCGAATATCGCTGCTGCTCGGTGTACGAAGTAGTTCGTCGCTCCTGCGGCAGCACACATCGCTATGTGTGACACCGCAGGAAAGAGGAACCTCACCTTACCTGCGGCCGGCCGCAATGAGGAAGGAAGGAGGTGGGCGGGATGTTACGTCCCGCTCATCTCCGCCCCTCCGCTTCTATTGGGTGGCGGTTCGGTGACGCTGCTGTGACGTCGCTGTGACGCTGAACGAACCGCCCCCTTAGAAAGGAGGCGGTTTTCTGGTCACAGCAACGTCGCAGAGCAGGTATGTGCGTGTGACGCTGCCGTAGCGATAATGTTCGCAGCGATCACACGATATCGCATGTACGATGGGAGCGGGTGCTTTCGCGCTCTACATCGCTAGCAATTGCTAACGATGTCGTACCGTGTAAAGTGGCCTTAAGGCAATGTGCCCACGATGCGTTTTTACATGCTTTTCAGCAGCGTTTTCAACTGCACCTTTTTAATGCCAAAATGCATGTGTTTTGATTTCCAAGCAAAGTCTATGAGAAATAGGGATTTCTTATGCACACCATGCTGTTCTAAACGCTGCGTTTAATTTGCATAATTTTGGGTAAAACCTCAACGTTCAAAGAAGCAGCATGTCCATTGTTTTTGCCATTTGGGCTGCGTTTTGCGAACATTGAAGTCAATGAGAAGTAGCAAAAAGCAAGCAACATCAAAATTCCAGCGTTTTACATACTTTTTAGGTGCATAAAAAAAGGGGTTTTGGACTACATAAACGCATGCATTTATGACATCAAAATAATGGAATGATATGTCCCTTTACACACACACATAGTCCAACAATTAAAATAATTAAAAATATTAATTTAATGTTATTTTAGCCATAAATAGTATAAAACCGCTATAATTATATTAAATATAACTATTTTCGTTTTGATATAAATAATTATATTGGTTTTCTTTTTTTTTTCCTTTTTTCAAAGTGTTTGTATGTATAAACTTTATTTAGCAGTGTCTTTATGTTCAAAACACATCTGAGTTTAAGCAATGAAAAAGCATGTAAATCGCGCTAAAAACACGGCTAAAATGCATGTGTATTTATCGCGTTTTTGTGATCAAAACCAACTTTGGCAAAAACCATTTTTGCCAGAGGATGCGTTTAGAACTGCAACTACCTCGACGCAATGTGGGCACATAGCCTTACAGTTGTTCCTATATAGTAATTCTGGCCCTCTTCCTGTAAGAATATCCCCCATCCTGTAATAATGTCCTTAATACTAGCCTACATCCCATAATAATGTCCTCCTTTCTGGAATAATGTCCATCAATCTGTGAAAAATTCCCCCATTCTGTAATAATTTTCTCTTCTATAATAATGATGCCCATCTTGTTTTTCTGTAAAAATGTTCTACATTCTGTAATAATTCCCCCTATCCTGTAATAATATCCCCATCTTGTAAAAATGCCCCCATCCTCTAATAATATCCCCAATCCTGTAATAATGTCACCCATCATATAATAATGTTGCCGTTTCTGTAATAATATTTCCATTACTGTAATAATGTCCCCAATACTGGTATAATATCCCATATCCTGTCATAATATATTAATGTCCTCCATCCTGTAATAATGTCCCTGTCCTGTTATAATGTAATAATTTCTCTATCATGTAATAATGTCTCCCATCCTATAATAATGTAAAAATATCCTGCATCCTGGCCCCTATTATATAATAATGTCCCCTTTGTTGTAATACTGTCCTCTAACCTGTAACAATGTCCTCCATCCTGTAACAATGTCCCCATCCTATAATGTCCCCTTTTTTGTAATAATGCTCCCTATTCTGTAATGTCTACTGTTCTGTAATAATGGCCCTCATCCTGTAATAATGGCACCCGTCTAGTGATAATGTCCTCCTTCTTGCAATAATGCCCCATCGTGTAATAATGTCCCTTGTTCTGCCTTCTTTCACGTAACGCTGTGAATCTCTGGCATACAGCTAAACCCTCGTTCACATTTCAAATAAACAGACTGTATGAGTTCAGTAGCCTTGATTTATTGGCTGGTAACGTGAACTTGATTGCAGTATACGTGGAATATTCAGTGAATATAAGAATATGAAAAGTACAGGTGAATACGGTATATCCAAGATACAATTGAATACGGAATACGGGTAAAAACTATAACAAGAAAATGATTACAGTCAGTACAGTGTTAATACAGAGTTAACATAGCATAACAGTATATGAGGTGTAGTTATAATGAGAATGTAGGTGAAAGGTCACTGCTGCTGCAACACAGATAGAGAATCTTATCTATACAAGCAAGGCAGGGATGACACTAAGGTGTAGAATTAAACTGTACAATGGATTTACTACAGTCTTCCATCTAAGATTCCATCACTAACACATGTAATTTGATTTGCTCACCGGATTACACTAGGCAGGGTCTGAATGTACAGAGAGGTGAATCAGCAGGTCCTTTCCTAACAAATCCAAGGAGAAAATGGCTGCAGGCTTCTTCTCAGCTCAGAGGGGGTGTTTCTTACCCAGAATACATTTAGCTTAGGGGTTGTAACAGAAATTGCAATGAATGACTATTATCAGGCTGCCATATATGGCATAACATCCCTCATCCTGTAATAATATTCCCCATCCTGTATTAATGTCCCCCATTCTATAACAGCGTAATAATGTCCCTCTTCCTGCAATAATGTCTCCAGCCTAAAAATATTTGTCCCCATCCTTTAAAAATTCACCTCATCTTGTCCCTTATCCAGTAATATTGTCCCCCATTTTAGCTCCCAACCTGAATTAATGTCCCTCTTCCTGCAATAATGTACCCGTCCTAAAATAATATCCCTCATCCTGTAATAATGTCATAATATCCCCCATCCCAGACCAATGTCCCCATCCTGACCCCTATCCTCAATAATGTAACCGATTTTGTAATAATGTGATCCATCCTTTAATAATGTCCCCATCCTGACCTCTTTCCAGTAATAATATTCTCGTTTTTGTAATAATGTTCCCTATCCTTTAATACTGTTAGCCTCTATCCTGTAATATTTTCCCCAATCCTGTAGTACTGTCCCCTGTCTGGCCCCCATCCTGAAATAATGTCCACCTTGCTGTTATAATGTCTGTCTTTTTGCAATAATGTCTCCTGTCCTGCCACACATATACAAAAAAAAAAAGAACTAACAAAAGAAAATTCTTATCTATCTCCACTACCATGCCAAATAGTGTCCTCTTCCTCCTCCACAGTTGGTTCAGGGGGTCGAAAATAGCAGTGACATACTGTGACCCCTATGACGGGCACGCCCACGTCAGCTACTGGCCTCTGATTGGCCATTGACTAGTATAAGTATTGCAGTGCATGGAGTGAGTGTCTCTCCGCACCGTAATCCATTTCAATTAAATGTGTAGCCTCGGACGCAAATTCAGTCGTAATTAGAGTTGAGCGCGGTTCGCGGTTCGTTATCCTCCAGTTCGCGGCTCGAGTGATTTTGGGGGCTGTTCTAGATCGAACTAGAACTCGAGCTTTTTTGCAAAAGCTCGATAGTTCTAGATACGTTCGAGAACGGTTCTAGCAGCAAAAAACCCAGCTAATTCCTAGCTGGCTGTCCGCTGTAATAGTGTAAGTCACTCTGTGACTCACACTATTATGACATTTCAGTGTATAGTGTGCGGGAACAGCGCATTCAGATCACTGCTGTATGGATAATGGCGATCGCCATTTTTTTTTTTTTTCCTTGTCTTCCTTCCCTAAGCGCGCGCGTGTAGTGGGGAGGGCCAGCATGTCAGCCAATCCCAGACACACACACAGCTAAGTGGACTTTTAGCCAGAGAAGCAACGGCATGTGTGATAGGATGTCCATGTCACATGTCCCTGCATTATAAAAACGAGTATCTGCCCGTCCGGATGCCATTATCTCTTCTGCGTCCTTGGTGTCAGACATCACTGGTGCAGCTCCTATCGCCAATACAGCTGTATACGCTCCATACACAGCGCTGGACAGCATAGGGATAGCACTTTCTATCAGTCCTTTTAAGGGCTCATACCGGCAGAGTCAGAGCCATAGGTGACAGGTCCTTAAAACAGAGTTTAACAGCTACACAAGATGACAGCGTCTGTGTAGCTAAGGTCAGGGATTTCCTCGCTGCATTTCCCCATTAGGAGGGATAGAAAGGCAGGCTTCCTTTCCTCTACCCAGAGACCCACAACCCTGCCACTGTACCCTCCTGCCCTTTGCACACTCCAACTCATTGTTACTAAGCCATTATACTAGCAAACACTCAGTGAACTTAGTGGCATCCTAAACGTGGCTATTGGACTTCTGTATAGTCCCAGTAGTGCACAGATATTTGCAGCACGTCTGCCTGCATTGCACACTCAAACTCATTGTTACTAAGCCATTATACTAGCAAACACTGAGTGAACCTAGTGGCATCCTAAACGTGGCTATTGGACTTCTGTATAGTCCCACTAGTGCAAAGATATTTGCAGCACGTCTGCCTGCATTGCACACTCAAACTCATTGTTACTAAGCCATTATACTAGCAAACACTGAGTGAACCTAGTGGCATCCTAAACGTGGCTATTGGACTTCTGTATCGTCCCACAAGTGCAAAGATATTTGCAGCACGTCTGCCTGCATTGCACACTCAAACTCATTATAACTAAGCCATTATACTAGCAAACACTGAGTGAACTTAGTGGCATCATAAAAGTGGCTGTTGGACTTCTGTATCGTCCCACAAGTGCAAAGATATTTGCAGCACCTCTGCCTGCATTGCACACTCAAACTCATTGCTACTAAGCCATTATACTAGCAAAAACTGCTGCAACTTAGTGGCATCCTAAACGTGGCTATTGGACTTCTGTATAGTCCCACTAGTGCAAAGATATTTGCAGCACGTCTGCCTGCATTGCACACTCAAACTCATTGTTACTAAGCCATTATACTAGCAAACACTGAGTGAACTTAGTGGCATCCTAAACGTGGCTGTTGGACTTCTGTATCGTCCCACAAGTGCAAAGATATTTGCAGCACGTCTGCCTGCATTGCACACTCAAACTCATTATAACTAAGCCATTATACTAGCAAACACTGAGTGAACTTAGTGGCATCATAAAAGTGGCTGTTGGACTTCTGTATCGTCCCACAAGTGCAAAGATATTTGCAGCACCTCTGCCTGCATTGCACACTCAAACTCATTGCTACTAAGCCATTATACTAGCAAAAACTGCTGCAACTTAGTGGCATACAAGAAGTGGCTGTTGCACTCCATTTGTGCCCCACAGGTGCCAAGCTATTTACAGCACCTCTGCATGACACCCTCCTGCTCTGTTTTTAAAAGCTATAATAATAGCAAAAACTGCTGCAACTTAGTGGCATACAAAAAGTGGCTGTTGTACTCCATTTGTGCCCCACAGGTGCCAAGCTATTTACAGCACCTCTGCATGACACCCTCATGCTCTGTTTTTAATAAGCTATAATGATAGCAAAAAATACTGCCATTTAGTGGCATCATAGAACTGGCTGTTGTATTTCATTATTGTCCCACTGGTGCCAAGCTATTTCTAGCACCTGTGCAGGACACCCTCCTGCTCTGTTTTTAATAAGCTATAATGATAGCAAAAAATACTGCCATTTAGTGGCATCATAGAACTGGCTGTTGTATTTCATTATTGTCCCACTGGTGCCAAGCTATTTCTAGCACCTGTGCATGACACCCTCCTGCTCTGTTTTTAATAAGCTATAATGATAGCAAAAAATGCTGCCATTTAGTGGCATGAGGAACTGCCTGTTGGACTTCCATTAGTGTCCCACTGGTGCAAATCTATTTGCAGCACCTCTGCATGACACCCTCATGCACACTTTGCTACGCTAATTTTATAGCAAACTCAGGCAATTCATTGCTGCATTTGATAATTTGGAGGGATAGAAAGTGATGCTTCCTTTAGCTTTTCCTTCTGTTCATAGACAGCATCTCCAAGTCCACACCCGAAGAGCAATTTCTCCTCCACGTCTAAGTGTGGAGAGGCAGCTAGTGCGCATGCGTGTGCCGATTTACCCCAGCTGCAGCCTAACTACAGTGTTTCGCCTAGTGAGTATGCTCAGCCTGACTGTGCCATTCCTGAGGCTAAGTCTTCATTTCGGGATACAGCGCATGCTCACACACTTAGTGCGAAAAGCCTCTTTGCACAGGTACTTGCATTCCGTGCCGGGTGTAAGTCCTGTTTTGTGCCTAGACACCATGCTAAAGCTGATAGTCTTTTTTCAGAGACTGTATTTCATGCAACTGAGCATGCTCAGGGACTTACTGCATCAGAGACTAGGTCCGGTAATGAACTCTTTGGCCCTGCCCCTGATGTGGGGGGCCCATATAGACCACAGGGCATCAGGTGTCCTGACAATGTGGCTAGGCCACTCCCAAATGGCTTGCAGAGGCCTGCCCCTATGACTTGTCACCTCATTATTGATGGTCAGACGATAACTGGTGAGGTGTTTGTGTCGTGGCAGCCATGAGGTCATTATTGAAGTTTCGGTTCCAAATAGGACGCTAGTTATGCCACTCATGACGTGTCACTCTGCTTTTGTCTCCAGGAGGTGCATTGTGGTCCACCCTGGTTTGGGGCGGACCAAGGTTATAAAACGGGCTGGAGCCAACAAGGAGGTGCGCAGTCTTCTATTATGCTCCGAAAGAGCACACCTCCATGTGTTGAACCCATTGCGGCTTTAGGCCAGAGGTAGGCAGGGATAGGGCGTCGATGCAGGCCACCACCACAGTTGGTAACGCAGAACGGTTAAGACCAGCTCCTGTCCTACTAGTCCTGCTTGTGCAGCCCAGTGGCATTAACAGGCCTGCTGCTGCTGATGCGCCTGCTGTTCACAGGTGTGGCCCCTACGCACACGGTCAGCGTACTCAATGGCCCCTGTGTTGTTAACAGGGAGTTCCTGGGCTGGGTGGGCATGTGGACCCTGTGACGCTAACAGGGCTCCCAGTCTCCAGATCCGAATGGCGTCTAACTCGGTTCAGGCTACTATTAGTTTCATAGCCACACAGCTCTGTATCCTCCACCAAACCTCGAGTGGTAGGCCGGATCCCGGGGACTCGAGCGGCGCTCCTCGCCCGTGAGTGAAAGGGGGGTGGTTTGGTTTAGGGATATTGTCCGTGACGCCACCCACGGTTGTGGTGAGGTTGTGACACCACCGCTGCTCTGGACGGGGATCCCGGGAGCGATGACAGGGAGCAGCTTGGATGTTGTTTCTCCCCTCCGTGGGTAGGGGGGTTGGTCGTCCCGGGGCCCGGTGAGGGATAGGGATGGCAGGCGGGTTACGGGGCCTGGTGAGGTGCAGGGTCGCGGGGGCAGCACGGTGCCACACGGCACGGTGGTACTCACTCAGCCAATGATGAATGCAAAGTCTCCGGTAAAACAAACGGCTGGATGGACGGGTCCCACAGACGGCTGCGGTAGTTCTCCCGGTAGGTTGGCGGTGACTGCCTTTCCCTGCACCTGTGTTGTGTTCACGGTTCCAATGGCTTCCCACCGGTAACCCACTCCCCAGCTTAGATGGAGGCTGAGGGAGCCCCTTTTGCCCGCAGGCTCTGGCCCTGGGAACTGTAGCCCTGGCGGTGACTGTGTTTCCCTTCACGGTTTGAGCTGTTGCTTTCAATCGGGTCTTGACTGCTGGGAAACCCTGGAGGTTCCCTTCGCTAATGGATTTGACCGGTTTTACAGCGACTCCTAGCCTGGTCGGGGTTCGTAAGCCCTGCCGAATGGTGCTGGCTTCTCTTCGTTCCCCGATCCGGTACCGGCGGGCCACCGCCCGTCCCCGGTCCTTACGGTTCACTTCAATCAGCCTCTCCTGCAGACGGCCACCACCGTCTTCCAACCTTGCTGTATGTGCCCGGGCCACGCACCCGGACACGGTCAGTTTCCTCTACTGCCACACACTCCTCCAACTCCAAAACTCAAAACTAATCTCACTCCTTTTCCCGCCTCCAGGACTGTGAACTCCTCGGTGGGTGGGGCCAACCGCCTGGCCCACCCCCTGCTGTGGACATCAGCCCCTGGAGGGAGGCAACAAGGATTTGTATTTGACCTCGATGTGCCTAGCCGGGGTGTGGGGTGTGTTGTTGTAGTACCTGTGACGTCCTGGCTTGTCCAGGGCACCACATTTCCCCTTAGTAAAATGTAGACCGTCCGCGGGCTGCCCGTCCATCACCGGTTTTATTTTTAACTGTAGAAAAAGGGGTAAAACATATAAAACATTAAAACAAGCATTTTTGTATAAACTTCCCTTAACGGGAGGTACGGTTCTTAAACGTTGCAAACGGTAATGGCTTCCGCTCTTCTCCCACCCAAACAACCTGGCCCTGATGCTGCCCTTAAGAAGTGGGCAGCACCCCTTGCCCCAGTCCATCACCAGGCTGCCCGAGCCGGTAAGGTCTCTTTCAGGGGACCCACGTCCATGGGGAACCCCTGAACCCCCTGAGGATCGCCACCGGTTATGGTAGTGGCGGGCCTGGGCCATCCCTTTCCTCCAGGCCCATCCTCTCAAATCAGCCTCTCCGGAGGCGGTAACGGTTTCAAGCCAAACATTTTTATTTACATCCCACTAAGTTTGTGGTTGCCCTGCCAGTTCTCGGGCTTGTCCGTAAGAAGTCCCTTACGCAACGGTTGCAGGAAGTCCTTACGGGGACCAGTTGCCAGCAATGACCGGTTCAATCAAAGTTCCAATCAGGTGACATCTTCTGTTGATTTATTTATCATTCACAACTTTTAACGGTACACTCAACACACAAAGCCCCCTTTAAAGAGTAGTTTTCCTGTACCTAAGTGGGGGTCTACCTAGGTTGGGACGAGTGGACCTTCGGGGCCCAGTGTCAGTGGTGGCAGGTCGTGGGGTAGAGGGAACAACTAGTTCCTCCTCCCTGCTATCGTATGGGGCAGGCGGAGGCTTTCCTTCTCTCTAATCGTGCGGGCTACCAGCTCCGCCTTCCTCCTTTCCCTCTCCGCGATCTCCTGGCCCAGCGGGGTCTGTTCCCTGTCCCAGAAAGGGGCTACTGCGGGCCCCAGCGCACGGGTCGGGTCCCGCGAGACCTCCTTCACGCTTCCCAGTACTGGCATTCTGGGGGGAAGGTCCTGCGGTGTCATGGTCTGGGGTGCTGCCTTACAGCGGCAACCCGGCGCGGCCTCAGCCGAGGCGTGGGGGATGGGCACAGGGACAGTCTCCCGCTTAACCTCCTGCACGGAGCGGCTCGTCGGAACCGATTCGGGCTCAGGCACGGTCACTACAGGTGCCTCCGGTATTTCTCCGCTGACGGCCTCGGATTTCGGCAGCTTCCAAGGGAGCGGCTCCGGACGGTCACGGGCCCCAGCTGAAGGTCGGTCCACCTGGGCGGATTGGCGGGGTACCGCTACCGGTTGTGGTGGTAGCGGGCCTAGTGACGGGGCAGCAGCAGCCAACATGGGTAGCAGGGGAGGTAACAGGACGAGCGGGTGTAGACCGGGCCCCGCGGCCGCGATGACCGACCCACTAGGGGTACAGGGGCGTGGGTCACTTACCCTCTCTTCCAAAACTCCCTCCACCTCGCGTCTCCGTATGGCCGCCACCACCTCTGCCATGTCGGCCTCCCACTCCTCCAAGAGGAGCTGCACTCTGATCTGCAGCCGTTGTTGTAGCTGGGCAGTCCGGACCTCCACCCACGCCACGGTCCCGGGCGCGGGGGCTACCGTGCTGCGGGACGGCTGGTACATCGCTGCGGTGGCCTCTTCTAGGAACCACAAGATGGCCGCAGGGTCCTGGCGTCCCTGCTTTTATAGCTGCGGGCTACATGCGGCCAGATGCCATCCGTCCACCTTAGTCTTTTTCCGGCTCCTCCTCTACAAGGGCGGGGTTTCGGCTTTCGCGCCTCCACTACTCGGGAAGACGCTCGAGCGGGGACTTTTCGCGCCCAAAATGGCGGCTTCTCAAAATTTTCGGCCGGACACCTCCGGCGGTCACAAGGCACACCTCTACCAGACGGCAGAGTGGTAAGATCCTGTTCGTGATGCCAAGTTATCGTGGGCGGGGAGGGTACGCTGCGCTCACCCACTGCTCGGGTCTGGCTGCTGCTGCTGCTCGCTCGGTCGGTGGCTCGGGCGGTGGGCCGGATCCCGGGGACTCGAGCGGCGCTCCTCGCCCGTGAGTGAAAGGGGAGTGGTTTGGTTTAGGGATATTGTCCGTGACGCCACCCACGGTTGTGGTGAGGTTGTGACACCACCGCTGCTCTGGACGGGGATCCCGGGAGCGATGACAGGGAGCAGCTTGGATGTTGTTTCTCCCCTCCGTGGGTAGGGGGGTTGGTCGTCCCGGGGCCCGGTGAGGGATAGGGATGGCAGGCGGGTTACGGGGCCTGGTGAGGTGCAGGGTCGCGGGGACAGCACGGTGCCGCACAGCACGGTGGTACTCACTCAGCCAATGATGAATGCAAAGTCTCCAGTAAAACAAACGGCTGGATGGACGGGTCACTGCACAGTATAGACACGCCCACCGGCTGCTGTGATTGGGTGCAGTGAGACACCTGTCACTCAGCGTGGAGGCGTGTCTCACTGCAACCAATCATAGGCGCCGGTGGGCGGGGTAAGCAGGGAATACGAGATTGTTTAATGAGCGGCCGGCTTTTTCAAAATAGTAAAAGCCGCCGGAGCAGTGTGAATGCTGTGCAGCGCCGCGCCGGTGATCGGGGATCGGTTAGCATATGAGAGAGGGCTGCTCAATTCAGTTACTCAGGAGTTTAGCGGTCACCGGTGAGTCCTTCACTGGTGACCGCTAATCAGGACGTGACACAGACAGAGCCGTGGTATGACAATGAAGTCGGGTGAAGTTAACCCGAGTTCATTCTGATTGTGCGGCTCTTTCTGTGTCTGCTGTCAGCGGCCATTCAGCTCTGCTACATGGCTGTCTGTGTCTGCTGTTAGCGGCCATGTAGCAGAGCTGAATGGCAGATGACATAGTAAAAACGCATCCCTACACATTACACACGCTTGGCAAGTCAATAAATAAAAAAAAAAAAGGGTGCCCAATGCATACGTCACAGAACACATGATCTAAAGGGTCGCACACAAAATCACAAAATTGATCAATTTAACATAGACTACTAACGCACGTGTGACAGCAAATGAACGACCTACGTGCGATCTCATTAAATCGCATATGCGACCTGGGCGTGTCACATCGCATACGAGATCGCACACCTAATTGTAAGGTGTAAAGCTGGCTTTAGTCAGACCCAAAAACCTGTCTGTGTGCTGAAGAAGAGAAGAAGGGTCCGGAATGCTCTGAGCACATCCAGAGCCTACCTTGGGGGTTCAAGGCAGGTCCCCCATGCACTTGCTGCTCTTATGTTGCACTTAAATAAAAATGTTTTTATGTGAAATTAAAAAAATGTTATGTGATATGCAAAGTAAAGGTTTTAATTGCACAAGTGAAAGTTCGATGAGAAAGGAAAATGTTTATTTCTTAAAAGTGAATGTTTTATGTCGATGTTTTATGCATTTACAGTGTCAACCGGTTCGATGTGACAAATGTGAAATGTGTAATTTCTGTAACGTTTAAGAGTCTGTACCGCCCATAAAGGGAAAAAAAGTTAGCCCATACCTCCCATAAAGGGAAGAAACATTGTTACTATGTAAACCAATTTTGCAATTTCCACTGTATGACTTGTTTATAGCCCGTGGACGTGCTGTGATTCGCTGTGGAGGTGTGTGGCACTCCTGCAACTTCAGGCGCCACAGGGTACTGCACCTCACCAGAGGTGTAGTATTCAACACGGATATGGAAGAAATCGTCACCGGTAACAATCACAACCACACTCAACCAACACATAACACGGGGGTTCTGTCACTGGGATCGGGCTGGGGTGGCCATCACGAGGTATGGGACCTGATGCCCACTAGTTCAGAGACCCGGGAGGCGGGGCACCCACAGGGGGAAGTCAGGAGCCATCTGACACACTAGAGCAGTTAGCACCGGACAGCGTCCGAGTCAGGGTGGACTCTGGAACAGACAAGCCAGCAAAGGCACGGACAGTTCGGGGCCCATGGTCTGGAGCCAGAGGCTCGACCCGGGTTCTGAGGAAAATAATGGGAATCCCAGGGTTCGCAGGGAGTGCACAAGGCACCTGTGACCCGTTCCATGGCCCAGGAGCTGTGGTGGAGGGAAACCATCAGAGGGAGACACACAGAAGGAACCACCAGCCACAATCTTCGAAGTATCTGGGATCGGCTAAGGCCCATCACAGCGTAGCCCGGTGCTGCAACTGCAGTGTGTGACCAGTGAGTAAAAGACCTTGAACTATTCCGCCTGTGTTGTCTTCTTACTGCCAGCGCCCTCCCCATCGCGCCACCGCGCCATCAGCGCCTGAGAGACTACTACCAGCACCCTGGGGCGATAGCTCTGCCTGTGGAGAGCTGAACCATCCAAGCTGCGTTGTTATCCGCCTCAGCAAAAGTCCCGGAGCAGCAACTGGCCTCGCAATACAGGTGGCGTCACGAGAAACTACCCTCATCATCCTCAGCCTTTTATTGACACCCAGGGAAACGGAACTGGGCAAGGCCACCGCGGCGTCTCAGGAGAAGCATCGCGGCCCAGTGATGAGTAACCCCCGACCCCGTGGGCGCGTCATGCTCATTCATGGCTTTCGCCCCAACATTGTTACAGATCTGTGCATAAACAGAAAACTGCCAATCAGTGGTAGGGCATGGCTGGACTGCTGGGCAGCAGGCTAAGTAAACTTCTAGGAATAATCTCTTTTTTTTTTATAACAGTGGTTTTATAAAAATTAGACTAAAAACTAGATTAAGCAGTAAGATCATTGGACAAGTAAGGTTAGTAGCTTTTCATCTTCAAATTCCCAGAACAATGAGCACACATCCAGCATTACACATATCCTATTTGAAACCTGGTGTTCCAAATTCTACACGAGGACATCACCTACCATCCCTCTGATTTTATTGAAGTGGACGTCCAAGAACATTGTACTGTTAATAAGATCCCGGACTTCCAGATGGAGGAAGGAAAATGCTGCAATATTAAATTGTCAAGGGCATGGTTATGATGATAAATCATGAGAACCATAGAGAGCTGATAAAAGAGGGGAGGAATGTCAAGAGTCTGCTGTCCTTCTGCTGTTTGACCACTTGTGGCTGCTGTTGTACACCTTAAGAAAGTGTGCTGCATTTTCACTCCTTACCACTGGAAGCTGCTATTTTAAATCTGAACATTCCCTTAACTAAGATGGCCACTGTGTTTCCTGTGTTAGCAATCTTGTTTTCCCTTTGGAGCTACTTCAAAACACAACGAACTTTAAGGTATTACTTGAATATTCTGTCTAAGATTATGACTAGCTCCATTCTTCAGCTTATGTGAACTCTCTTCCACAAAATGTTGTATTTCTTATAGGATGTATTCTTTTAGTTTCAAGCTACTACTCCCCAGATCATTATCTAGGTCTTGCTGAGCCCCGCACTTGCTCTTTTGGCCATTGGATTTCAGCCATGGTTTACCAGTCTCCTATGCTAGCAATAGTTGCAATGTTAACTGCTCCATAGATGACTATTGAACAAGCATATTTTGCCCTAGGGCAGTAATGGCTAACCTATGACACGCGTGTCAGTGGTGACACGCTGGGCTATTTTTTTCTGACACGCGCGGCAGGGGCAGGCGGCTGCATCCCAATCTATAAGACAAGCCACGGCCGGTGGTGACTTAACTAGCCAGTGGCCGCAGCTTGTCTTAGGGCTCATGCGCACATTGCGTAATAGCATGCATTTACGCTGCGTCTAGCACTGCAGCATAAATGCATGCGTCCTGCATCCCCTGCACAATCTATGAAGATTGTGCATGAGACGTGTGCACGATGCTTTTATGAATGCAGCGATTTGGGTGCTAAAATTTTGACCCAAATTATTTGTGCGTTCTGGATGCAGCTCCCACTGTGTCTATGGTGGGGGCAGCATCAATAGCGCATGAAATCAGCTTTTTTTAACAAAAATACTGCATTCATTCTGCAGCGATTTGAAGCACACATGTGCTGTTAAATCGCTGCAGAAGAATCAGCAGTTACGTGCGCATGAGCCCTTATAGATCAGGATGCGGCAGTCAGTAATTTGTGTTCTGTACCTTTAATCAGGGCCCACGCACGCAGTATGCACGCAGTACATAACACGCCTCTCTCGAACCAGGGGTTTCAAACACGCGGCTCTGACACCTTTTTACGGCCCGCAGGCCCCCTGACGATTGCAGCCCTATGCCGGGGGTCGCAGCCATCTGCGCTTTACTTCAGATGATTTCTGCCACTGCTCACAGGAACACTCTGCAGAGCTTAACCAAAGGCAGCCACCGGTCAATCAGAGGCTAGCAGGTAATGTCGTTGTATGACGTCACCTGTTGGCCACTTATTGGCCGGCGGCTGCCATTGGTCACACTCTGCAGAAAGTTCCTAAGTTCGGCAGAGACCAATTATCGAAGTAAAATGCAAATGGCTGCAGCCCCCGTCAAAGGTCCGCGATCGTCAGGGAGCCTGGGTACCACAAGAAAGAGGACACCGAGGGAACAGAGGACAGGTCAGAAGAATTTTTTTTATGTTTGGATGTGAAAACAGCATAATGTGGCATAAATAGAGTTCATAACTGCAGGCATTGCTAAAAGACGAAGACAAGGATGGGTACATTACTATAAGGGTGACAAGATGGGCACATTACCACAGGATGGGGACAAGATGGGCACATTACTACAGAGGACAAGGATGGGCCCATTACTACGAGATGGGGACAAGATGGGCACATTACAACAAGATAGGGACAAGGATGGGTACATTGCTACAGGATGAGGACAAAGATTGGCAAATTACTACAGAGTAGAGATGAGCCACCCCCCTGGTGTTCGAGTTCGGTTCGGTTTGTTGAACGCAGGCCCCGTTCGACGAACCGTTCGACAAACCACTCGAACCCCATTGAAAACAATGAAGGCAAACACAAACACATAAAAACACATAGAAAACACCTTCAAAAATGTCCAAAAGGTGACAAACAACTCCCAAGACACCACAAACACATGGGAAAGTGACAAGGACATATACTCATGCGAAAACAAAAGAGCTGGACGAGTAAAAAGAGGAGGAGACACAGATATAGGCATGTCATGCCCTTCTAAAATCATGTAAAACACAGCAAGGGGATTCCAAGCAGAGTCTCCCTTTTTTCCAAAAATTGGGCCACAAACACCACTTCAGTGGCATCACATGTGCCCCAGAAGCAAACTGGATGTGCTGATTTGCATCAAGCACATTCAAAAATACGCCAGCCTTAACTTTCCCCAGGATGACACCGTGGTAGGTAGCAAAGTCCTTGCTGAACCATGACTTGTTCATCTTGGCTCATTGTTAAAAACACAGCAAGGGGACTCCAAGCAGAGTCTCCCTTTTTTCCAAAAATTGGGCCACAAACACCACTTCAGTGGCATCACATGTGCCCCAGTAGCAAACTGGATGTGCTGATTTGCATCAAGCACATTCAAAAGTACGCCAGCCTTAACTGTCCCCAGGATGACACCGTGGTAGGTAGCAAAGTCCTTGCTGAACCATGACTTGTTCATCTTGGCTCATTGTTAAAAACACAGCAAGGGGACTCCAAGCAGAGTCTCCCTTTTTTCCAAAAATTGGGCCACAAACACCACTTCAGTGGCATCACATGTGCCCCAGAAGCAAACTGGATGTGCTGATTTGCATCAAGCACATTCAAAAATACGCCAGCCTTAACTTTCCCCAGGATGACACCGTGGTAGGTAGCAAAGTCCTTGCTGAACCATGACTTGTTCATCTTGGCTCATTGTTAAAAACACAGCAAGGGGACTCCAAGCAGAGTCTCCCTTTTTTCCAAAAATTGGGCCACAAACACCACTTCAGTGGCATCACATGTGCCCCAGTAGCAAACTGGATGTGCTGATTTGCATCAAGCACATTCAAAAGTACGCCAGCCTTAACTGTCCCCAGGATGACACCGTGGTAGGTAGCAAAGTCCTTGCTGAACCATGACTTGTTCATCTTGGCTCATTGTTAAAAACACAGCAAGGGGACTCCAAGCAGAGTCTCCCTTTTTTCCAAAAATTGGGCTACACACACCACTTCAGTGGCATCAGTTGTCCCCCAGTTGCAAACTTGACAGGTTGATTTGCATCAAGCACATTCCAAAATACGCCAGCCTTTACTCTCCCCAGGATGACACAGGGGTAGCAAAGTCCTTGCGGATCCATGATTTGTTCATCTTGATAAACGTTAGTCTGTCCACATTGTCGCTGGACAGACGCGTGCGCTTATCTGTCAGCACACACCCAGCAGCACTGAAGACATGTTCCGACACAATGCTGGCTGAGGGACACGACAAGATCTCCAAGGCGTAAGTGGTGAGCTCAGGCCATTTTTCAAGATTTGAAGCCTAAAATAAGCAAGGCTCCAGTTGCAAAGTCATGGCATCGATGTTCATTTGGAGATACTCCTGTATCATCCTCTCCAGCCGTTGACTATGTGTCAGACTTCTTGTCATTGTGGCCTTGCATTGGATGGTCTAAAAAAATTATGAAACGATTCCATAAAATTGCTGTTACCAGCTCCAGATATGGTGTTGCTGGTACGGTTTGACTGATGATGACGAGATAGTCCCATGCTTGGCAAGTTACAACTGGGAGATTCATTCCGTGCACCACTGGTGTTTGGTGGAAAAGCCGAGCTAAGATTGAGTAACAGCTTCTGCTGATACTCCTGCAGACGTGCGGCCCTTTTTATGGCTGGAATTATTTCGGCAAATTTGGACTAGTGTGGCAACCCAGTAGTCATCATTATTCTAATTCGGACAATCCAAGGGTCATGTTGTAGGTAGTGCAGCAAGAAGGCTCTCATGTGTCTTGCGCATCCATGCGGACCAAGTCCTTGCTGTGTTTGTGGCGGCAAGGTGATAACCGTGCTTCCTTCCTCTGACATCTCCCCCCAACCTTGTTCAACCGAAATTTGACCAAGGTCTCCCTCATCTGCTGAGTCTTCCATGCCCATCGACAGTTCATCCTCCATTTATTCCTGGGCTCATGCACCTTCCTCAACAGTTTGGCTGCTACCATGCGCCCTTGTTAATCCCTCTCCCCCACCGTCCCATGCCTGCCGCCTTGGTGATGCTGAACATCTGGACCTTGTAGATGTTGGTATCCCTTCCGCATATGAATCCTCCTTTACTTCCTCCCCTTCCTCTTGTCCCACCCCCTGACTCTGAATAGTGTTTAGAGTGTGCTCCAGCATGTAAATGACTGGAATTGTCATGCTGATAATGGCATTGTCCGCGCTAAACACATTCGTTGCCATGTTGAAACTGTGCAAAAGGGTGTATAGGTCCTTGATCGGAGACCACTCCAGCAGCGTGATCTGCCCCACCTCTGCATTTTGTTGGCACAGGCTATACGTCATAACGTATTACACCAGGGCTTGGTAGTGCTGTCACAGTCGCTGCAACATGTGGAGAGTCGAATTCCAGCGTGTCGCCACATCGCATATCAGGCGATGAACCATCAGGCCGAAAGACTTCTGGAGCGATGCTAGTCGGTCAGCTGCGCCGGTTGAACGGCGGAAGTAAGCAGAGAGTGACTGTGCCCTGTGCAGAAGACCATCTAGGCCGGGATAGTGTGTTAAAAATTGCTGGACAACAAGGTTCAACACGTGAGCCATACAAGGCACGTGTGTCACCTTGCCCCGGCGTAGGGCCGCACCCAGGTTTGCATCATTGTCGCACATGGCCTTCCCTGGCTGCAGGTTGAGTGGAGACAACCATTTACTAAACTCGCTCTCCAGAGCTGACCACAACTCCTCAGCTGTGTGACTCTTATTTCCCAGACATTTCAACGTAAAGAACGCCTGATGCCGTTGAGCTCTTCTGCCAGCATAGTAAGGAGGTTTGCGGGATTCCTTGTGCGCAGTTAAAACGCGGGTGGCCTGACCAGGCAGGCTTGGGGTGGAGGTGGAGGACCCAGACAAGGTTGAGGAGTCAGAAGCAGTGGAGGAACTTCCACATACACAGGATTGACGCACAAGTCGTGTGGATGGCAAGACTTGTACAGCAGACCCTTCTCCATCTCTCACCATAGTTACCCAGTGCCCAGTCAGCGACATGTAATGCCCCTGTCCATGCTTACAGATTGCTGACAAAGCCTACAGATCACATGAGTTGGGTGACTCTTTGCGATGTCAAAAAAGGACCAGGCAATGCAACTATTAGAGCCTGTGCGGCCTGCAGAGCCACCCCGACTTGTGCTCAGAGGCAGAGTTGTGGCTGAGGATGCAGTTGTTGACGTTCTTCCAGTACTCCGTCTTTGTCCAGGAAGGCGCAAGCTAACCTCGTCGTCAGTCTCATCCTCCTCCACCGCCTCTGCTGACCTCCTCGAGTGCCTGACTGTGGGTTGACAGTAAGTGAGATCTAAAACTTCATCATGAACCGTTGTGTTTGCACTCCCCTCGCCCTCAGACCTAACCTCTTCCTGCCCTGACTGAATAGTTAAGTTGTCATTCCAATCTGGTATCTGAGTCTCATTGTCATCAGTATGTTCCTCATTGTCTCCACCAAGAGATGTTACAGTTTGTGAATGAGGGTCTACATTATGCTCAGAAACTTGTTCATCAGGGCCTGAATCAGACTCACAAAGCTTCTGGGTATCACTGCAGACCATTTCCTGGTCTGTATTCACTGTAGCTTGGGAACAGACCTCTGATTCCCAGCCTATAGTGTGACTGAACAGCTCTGCAGAGTCACCCATCTCTTGTACACCATACTCTGCAGGGCGGGTAGAGACTTGAGAGCTGGGAGAAAGCAAGTGCGATTGGGGTGACGACTCAGAGGACTGTTGTTTTTTGGATGTTGAAGTTGAGGTGGAGAGGAGGCCACTTGTTGCAGCACTTGAGATCCATTCAAGCATGTTCTTTTTTTGTACATCATCTACCTTTGTTACAGTAGTTCGGTTCCGTAAAAAAGGGAGCACATCGGATTGTCCACGGAAAGTAGTAGACATCTTACTTTTGCTTGAAGATGGTCTTTCTTCAGCAGATGTTACTGTAGCTTTACCATCTACCCCACGGACACAAACTTTTTTTCCCTTTCCAACACGCCTGTTCCCCTTTCCACCAGCATCTGTCCTTTTGCCACTCATTTTGTTTGTGACCAGATTGGACACTTAAAATGTCGTAGCAAAAATGGAGAGGTGGTGTACAATGCAGAGGTGGTCGAGCTTCATTGATAGCTGAAGAACCAACACTGACTCTCCCTGACAATGCAACTATGGCCCTAAAACTGTCAGCACTGTTTGCTATAAAAATTGCGTAGAAAAATGGCCATGTGTGTACAATGCAGAGGTGGCGTACCTTGCGTGGCACCAGAGGAACACTAACTTAGTATCCCAGACACTTTTAGTATGCCACTAAGTGTCAGCACTGTTTGCTATAAAAATTGCGCAGCCATAATGGGCAAGTGTGTACAATGCAGAGGTGGTGTACCTTGCTTGGCACCAGAGGAACACTAAGTTAGTATCCCAGACTCTTTTAGTATGCCACTAAGTGTCAGCACTGTTTTGCTATAAAAATTGCGTAGCAAAAATGGGCAGGTGTGTAGAATGCAGAGGTGGTGTACCTTGAGTGGCACCAGAGGAGCACTAACTTAGTATCCCAGACACTTTTAGTATGCCACTAAATGTCAGCACTGTTTGCTATAAAAATTGCGTAGAAAAAATGGGCAGGTGTGTACAATGCAGAGGTGGTGTACCTTGCGTGGCACCAGAGGAACACTTAGTATCCCAGACACTTTTAGTATGCCACTGTCAGCACTGTTTCCTATAAAAATTGCGTAGCAAAAATGGGCAGGTGTGTAGAATGCAGAGGTACTGTAGGTAGCAGGACAGCAAAGGAAGCCTCAGTTTCTATCCCTGCCAATGAAAAAATGCAGCAAGGAATTGCCTGAGCTGATGTAGCCAGACGCTGTTATCTAAAGCCTAGCAACAATGTCTATGAACGGCTGTAATGTAGCCCTGAAAAGGGCTGAAATTACAAGTAGTCCCTAATCCTTAAAGCGCTGTGTAGATAGCACTGTCTGTCTAAAGCGCACACAGCAGCAGCGGGAGCGGGAACAGTGACTGTCACCCACTCGCAGCAGAGAGATAATGGCAGTGACGGGGAAAATGGCCGGGTCTTATAGGGCAAGGACATGTGACATGCACAGCCTATGACACATGCCCTTGCTTGTCTGGCAAAAATCTACTTTGCTGTGTGTGTGCCTGTGATTTGCTGACAGCCTGGCCCGCCCCACTGTACGCGCGGTTAGAAGAAGAAAAAAAAATGGCGATCGGCATGCTTTCAGCACTCAGCAGCAGCACTGATCTAAACCCCGTCCCCCCCGCACACTATACGCTGAATTTTGATATCATATCATGATTCACAGTGACTCACACTATTACAGTGAGAAGCCAGTTAGTAACTAGGTACGCTTTTTGTTAATCGAACCATTCTCGAACGTAACTCGAACTACCGAACTTTTACCAAATCGTTCGAGTTCATTTAACGACTCGAACACCCCCCAAAATCACTCGAACATGAAATTGGCGAACCTCGAACATCGCTCATCTCAACTACAGAGGACAAGGATGGACACATTACTAAAGAGGACAAGATGGGCACATTACTACAGGAGACAAGATGGGCACATTACTACAGGTGACAGGATGGGCTCATTACTACAGGAGGTGAGATGGCCACACTACTACATGAGACAAGATGTGCACATTACTACAGGAGACAAGATGGGCACATTACTACAGGTGACAGGATGGGCTCATTACTACAGGAGGCGAGATGGCCACACTACTACATGAGACAAGATGTGCACATTACTACAGGAGACAAGATGGGTACATTACTACAGGATGAGGACAGAGCTTAGCACATTACTACAGAGGACAAGGATGGGCACATTACTAAAGAGGACAAGATGGGCACATTACTACATGAGACAAGATGGGCATATTACTATGTGACGCCCCTGGACTAGTCAGGTCATCACAGGGTACTGCACGCGCTTTATCTCTTAGTGCAGGACTCAACCCCTCTTTGTTCTGGGTTCCCAACTTACAGCACTGCCTCCATCAGCATCCAAAATCACAATCACACCTCGCACCACACCCTGTCAGGCACACCAGTGGGCTGCAAAGCTGGAATAGGGCCGCCCACCTATGGGTCGGGCTGGAAGGTGGGAGGTGACAAGTTAGTTCAGTGGTAGCCCTCGAGCAGTGAGGAGCTTGAGGGAAGCTGGGAGTTGAAGCTCCCAGGGGAGAAGTAGATTGGGTTGCAGACAGTGGTCTGGACCCGGAGGAGTTGGAGACCCGGTCGCAGGATATTGGGACTGGGTGCCTGGCTTAGTCTAGGAGGATGGTGAGCAGTAGTACAATAGCCGGTCTGGGACCGAAAGCACATCGGGGTACTGGACCCTAGTCGGGGAGAGGCTTCAAGCAAGCTGGCAATTAACCTGCGAAGGATAGGGCCTTTATGGACTGTCTCCACGAAGCTCAGAGATTGGGGGAACTAGCGCAACGAGGGGGATAGGGCTTTCCAACCAAAGCAGCCCACTGAAATCCCAAGCGTGAGCTCCTGAGAGCACAGCTCCTTCACACCAAAAAAGTGGGGAGCGGGGCCCGGACAGCTTCAAGCTTACGGGCCACTTGGACTACTAAAATCTGTGCACGGAGGCAGGCTCTGTACCATCAGACAGTGCTGCAGGGGACGGAACCTGGACGAGCTCCCCCAGAGGGCAGCGGCACCCAGAGACTTGGTTTACTACGTTGTCAGCGTCTGCTTTCCTTCTGAGTGAGTACCTGATCACCCCTTGCTTTCCCTACCCGTGGAGGGTAATGTCATCTGGCTGCTCCGCTCCATCACCCCGGGTACTCCCAACGGCAGCGGCGGTACTTCCTATTACCGCACACCATGGGTGGTGTCACAAACTATCTAATACTCCCCTGTAAATAGACATGATGGACGGGCAGCCCGCGGACGGTCTGCATTTCACCAAGGGGGAATGTGGCGCCCTGGACTAGCCAGGTCGTCACAGGTAACACACAAACACCCCCACCCCCACCAGACAGTAACATTAGCCAAACATAAAATCCTTGTTGCCTCCCTCCAGGGTCTGATGTCCACACCAGGTGGGGCGCAGCCAAGCGGTTGGCCCCACCCACTGAGGAGTTCACAGGCCTGGAGGCGGGAAAAACAGACAGAACAGTTGAGGAGGTTGAAGTGAGAGGAGTGTCTGGGTTTGTGGCCCAGGCACTGACAACAAGGTTGGCAGACGGTGGTGGCCGTCTGCAGGAGTGGTGAATCGACGCGGAATCGTAGGACTGGCTCGGGCGTTGGCCTACCGGTACCGACCGGGGAGTGAAGTGAAGCCAGCACACACAGGCAGGGCCATCGGACCCCGGCTAGGCTTGCAGTCGCCGTCAACAGTCAAATCCGAGTGTGACAGGAACCCCAGGGGTTTCCTAGCAGCCAAAGACCCATTAGAAGGCAACCGCCCACACCGTGAGGGTATACAGCTACCGCCTAAGGCTAGAGACCCAAGGGCCAGTGCCTGCGGGCAAACGGGCTCCTCCGGCATCCATACACCGGGGAGCGGACTACCGTTGGGGATCCATCATAGTCAAACAAGTACACAAAGGTGCAAGGAAAGACAGCCGCCATCACCTGTCCGGGGAGAGACACTGCAGCCGACTGCGGGACCCGTCCATCCAACCATTTGGTTTACCGAGGACTTTGTGCATCTCTTACTGAGTGAGTACACCCGTGCCCCTGCAACCCTGCACCTCACCACCCTGCCTCCCCATCACACCGCCGGGCCCCGGGACCACCGACCCCTACCCACGGAGGGGGAAAACAACATCCCAGCTGCTCCCTACCATTGCTCCCGGGATCCCCGTCACCAGCAGCGGTGGTGCCCATCTTCACCACAACCCGTGGGTGGCGTCACAGACTAAATCCCCCAAAACCAACCACCCTTTTCACTCACGGGCGAGGAGCGCCGCTAGAGTCCCCGGATCCGGACCACCACTCGAGCCACCGAGCAGCAGTCGCAGCAGCGCCGGACCCGAGCGTTAGCGAGCGCAGCAGTGGCGGCGTCCCCTCCACCTGCGACAACTTGGCGTCACGAACAGGATTGAACCCATCTATTTACCAGTGGAAGTGCGCCTTGTGATCTCCGCCGGCGGTGTCCGGCTGAAAATTTTGAAGCGCCGCCATCTTGGCGCGAAAATCTCCCGCTCGAGCGTCTTCTCCGAGCAGGGAAGGTGCGAAAGCGAAGCCCCACCTCCAACAAGCGGAAGTGCTGAAGAGAACCAAAGGGGGACGGGAAAAAGATGTCTGCGCCCGACGGAGCTGTTGGAGGAGTGGCGGTTGCAGCTGCCGCCGCACCCATAGTTGGAAGCCGGATAGCCCATGCTCTGGCCGCAGGAGCGGGGGAGGCCGCAGGCCCAGCAGTCGCCCAGGTGATGCCGTTCTCCCTGCCCTATGTGCCCGGTGCTACCTGGCTGCCGCAGTACGATGGGAAGCCTGATGCTTTGCAGGTGTTCCGGAAAAAGATTAGCCCGGTCCTCGATTTATATCCCTTGGCTGATAGGCAACGGGCAGCGGTAGTGTTAGGGCAGCTAACCGGCGTGGCTGAGCAGGAGGCGGAGACCTGGACCGATGCGGACCGGGCCTCGGTGACTACCATTTTCGAGAAACTACAAATTGCTTTTGAGACCCGCACAGAAGCGGAGCTGTGGATGCAGTTTTATCCGTGCCGACAACGGCCTGCGGACAATGTAAGAGACTACGCCCTGCGCAAACAGCCCTCCGTACACTGAAGCGGGTGGACACTATTAATGATGTGGACAGTAATAAGATGCTAGTAGAACAATTCCTGCAAGGGCTGGAGTCCGTGGAAAACCGCAAGCAGCTGCGGCTGTGGGCCTTAGAACACCCCAATCTGGACTTTGCAGTGCTGAAAGAGTGGGCCATCAAGGCCCTGCAGGCCCCAACGCCAGACGCTCCTGAGGCGGCTTCATGGCCAGCTGAGACCGCTCCTATCACGGTGGTACCTCCATCCGGGTGATGGAGGAACTAGCGGCCCAGGTCCGCCGTATGGATGGAGACCTAGCCAAGATCCTTGCCGCACTCCAGCTTCCGACGAGAGTCAAGCCCCCAGGAGGGATCCAGCTCGCCGACAGCCAGGAGGACGTTCCCTGGATGCAGCGGAGAAGGACCAATGACTCACAGTATGGGCCTCCTATTTGTTACAGGTGCAGCAAGCCTGGCCACTACTCTAGGCGGTGCCCGTTAAACGAGCAACCCCTGGGGCCAAGGGCCAATCCTCAGGAGTAGACACCAATGGCCCCCCCGATTGGTGAGACCGGTACATCGGAGCTCACCCCATCACCCCCCTGGCAGTGGACGGCGTCCCGCTCATGGCCCTCTTGGACACAGGATCACAGGTAACCACTATACCATATACACTGTACCAGCAGTATTCGGGCACTGACGAACTTGCCTCCTCTGATGATAGCCTGACCCTTGTCGCAGCCAATGGACTCCCGCAGGTGGGTATTCAAACAAGTGACCCTGACTGTGGGACGTGCAGAGTTAAAGAATCAAGGGATTATTGTGGTAATGAATGAACCCCGAAAGTAATCTTGGGGACCAATGTGATGGAGCATTGTATGAGTGAGGTGCTGAATCTGTTGCAGCAGTTGGCCGCCACAGAAGGAGGGGGCCGACAGAGGGCTGTGCAGCGTGAGATCCGGGCCCTTCTGTATCGGCAGCAAGTGAACTCGACTGGCGGAGAGATTGGTGGAGTGAGGGTGATGGATGTGGCCCCCTTAGTAGTGCCACCCCGGTGTGAGATGATGATCTGGTGCAGGGCAGCAGTAGGCCCCCAGGGGCGCGAATACCCGGCGATGGTGGAACCCACGCCTTCTGAACACTGGCCCACGGGGATGGCGGCCAGATGGGTGGTTGACGTTAAAAAGGGGAGAGTGCATGTAAGAGTGCTGAATTGTGGGAAGGAGGAAGTCAGGCTCCCCCGTTACGCTACCCTCGCCAAGTTGCTCACCCTAGACCCTCACACCATTCACGAAGCCATCCCTCCTACCTCAGCATCCCCTGCCAGTAACCATTCACCCCCTCAACAGTTAGAGGAGTGGTGCCAGGAACTACACGTAGGTACTAAAACCACACCCACGCTTCACAAAGAGGGGGCATACAGGGTAGTGCAAGAGTATGAACAGGTTTTCAGCAAGCACCCATTAGATTTCGGGAGGATTAAGGGGATTCAACACCATATCCCTACAGGCCTACACCCACCCATCAAAGAGAGGTATAGGCCCATTCCGCCAGCACACCATCAATGCGCTAAAGACATGTTGAGGAACATGAAGGAGGCAGGGGTCATTCGGGATAGTTGTAGTCCCTGGGCAGCCCCACTGGTGCTGGTAAAGAAGAAGGACAGCACCATGAGAATGTGTGTGGATTACCGGAAGATCAACCAGATCACGCATAAAGATGCCTATCCTCTCCCCCGTATCAAAGAGTCACTAGCTGCACTGAGAACTGCTAACTTCTTCTCTACCCTTGACCTTACTAGCGGGTACTGGCAGGTAGCGGTCGCGCCAGAGGACCGTGAGAAGACGGCATTCGCCACTCCCATGGGACTCTGCGAGTTTAACAGCATGCCGTTCGGGCTGTGCAATGCCCCTGGAACCTTCCATCGGCTCATGGAGTGCTGCCTGGGACATCTCAACTTTGAAACGGTCCTACTGTACCTGGACGATGTGATCGTGTATTCCCAGACGTACGAGGCCCATCTGGAACATCTGGCTGAATTGTTCGCGTTCCTAGCCAAATATGGGATGAAATTAAAGCCCTCTAAGTGCCACCTACTGAAACCCAGGGTGCAGTACCTCGGACACGTGGTGGGCGCGGAAGGCGTCGCCCCAGATCCCGAGAAGATCACTGCCATTCAGGACTAGTCGAGCCCGACCACGGTGAGAGAGGTGAGACAGTTCCTGGGCCTGGTGGGCTACTATCGTCGCTTTATTAAGGGATACACGAAGATGGCCGCCCCCATGCAAGACCTCCTCATGGGACAGACTAAGGGTGGCAGGCCCTCTGGAACCTCGTTGGCATGGGAAGAGAAGCATGAAGAGTCCTTCCGCCAGCTGAAGACGGCCTTGACCGGGGAAGAAATCCTGGCGTACCCAGACTATAATCTCCCATTCATCCTCTACACCGATGCCAGTAATGTAGGCTTGGGAGCCGTCCTGTCCCAGGTCCAGAACGGAAGGGAAAAAGTGATCGCCTACGCCAGCAGAAAACTCCGGCCCACGGAGAGGAACCCTGAGAATTACAGCTCCTTCAAGCTTGAGTTCCTAGCCCTGGTGTGGGCCATTACTGAGCGATTCCGCCATTACCTCGCAGCAGCTAAGTTCACCGCCTATACGGACAATAATCCATTAACCCACCTGGACACGACCAAGCTGGGCGACCAAGCGGTGGGTGGCCAGGCTGTCTAATTATGACATCACGATCAAGTACCGAGCCGGCCGCAAGAACACCAACGCAGACGCGCTATCCCGGATGCCCCACCTATCGGATGAGGGGCCGGAAGGCGATGATCTCGAAGAAATCGAACTGCCTGCATTTCACCGGCCACCAGTCAAGCAGTTGCATGTCAAGCAGCAACAGGCGAGCCTGGACCCGCTACCCAGTCAGGGATGGCAAGAAGACCAAGCGCCTGCCGTCCAAGTGGCCAAGACCATGATTGGACAAGGTTCCACTAGAATGGACCCTGCTGCTCCTCCTGAGGCCCAACGGCTGTGGAAAGAACGAGCCCGGCTGCATCTGGACCAGGGGAAACTGTATCGGGAACTGATCAACCCGAAGACCCATGAGAAGGTTCGTCAGCTGGTGGTTCCTCAGGCTAGTGTAACCACAGTTCTACGGGCTTACCATGACGGTGCCGGGCACTTTGGGTGGAAGAACCTGGAGATGCTGTTGAGAGAGCGGTTCTATTGGAGTGGGATGCGGGAGTCTGTGGAGGCCTGGTGCCGAGAGTGTGGTCCCTGTGCATTGAGAAGAAGAAACGAGGCCAGCCAGAAGGCCCCTCTATGCCCAATCATCACTCATCAGCCACTGGAGTTGGTCGCCCTGGACCACGTTAAACTTACCTCTAGCCAAAGTGGGTACACCTACACCCTGACCATCGTAGACCACTATTCGAGATTCATGGTGGTTGTCCCAGTCAAGGACCTGACTGGCCGTACCGCCGCTAGAGCATTCCATGCCTATTTTTGCCGACCGCACGGGTACCCGGAGAGGGTGCTTACCGATCGGGGTCCGGCTTTTGAAGCGGAGGTGTTTCAAGAATTCTGCCAGTTGTACGGCTGCAAGAAGACTCGGACCACGCCTTACCATGCCCAGACTAATGGCATGTGTGAAAAGATGAACCATCTGGTCCTGGGTCTCCTCAAGATGTTACCGTTAGAAGAGCGGAACCTGTGGCCAGAAAAGCTGCCTGACCTGGTCGATATGTACAATAACATCCCATCTAGCTCTACCAAATGTACACCAGCGTATTTGATGAGAGCTCGGCCAGGCTGGTTGCCGGTGGATGTAGAAATGGGCTTGGAAGCTCCAGAGGCCCTCCCTTCGACTGCTGGATGGGACGCTCGGCGGAGAGCGCAGTACCGACAGGTCCAGGAGTACGTAGAAAGGAACCTGTGTCGGAGCCGGGAACAGCAGGAACAGTACTTCAACAAGCGGGCTCCAGCTGGCCCCTTTAAACCTGGGGATGTAGTGCTGAAACGAAAAAGAAGAACCCATAAGCTTGATGACCAGTGGGAAAAGACCCCATATGTCATACAACCCACTGAATGGGAGAATGAGAAGGCCTACCAGATTAGTCGTGACCAGGGGAAGACTTCGGCCACGGTTTCCAGGGACCACTTGAAGAGGTGCCTATCTCCGTTGAAGGTGGCAGCTGAAGTTCCAGCCCCCAGGCCAACCGGGGAGAAAGAAAAAGAGGTGATCCATACAGTGATGGGTGATTTCCCAGCGGACTGGCCTACACAGAACAGCGCGGTGCTTATTCCGGTAATAATGTTCCCACAACCCGTGGAGGAAAAGGAGACGGAAGTAACCGCCAGTGAACCAGTGCCCAGGGCTGCACCTGTACCCAGTCCCCCTGAGTCTCCGCTGGCCCCACACGGTAGACAGGAAGAGGAACTGACTGTCTCTTCTGTCCCCTTACCCTCCACTGATAGCACTGGGCCCAGAAGGTCCACACGCCCCAACCTAGGCCAACCCCCACTAAGGTACAGGGAAACTACCATGTAGGGGTGTCATATGTTAATGTCAGGTTTCCGGGATTTCAAGTTCTCTTTTGAAAGAGCTTGCCCTCGGTTAACATGGAGTTTACTGTTCTGTTGCCCTACTTCCTGTCCAGCTGCTTAAAAGGCCGCCTCTAAGCCTAGTCCAGTGCCTGAGTATACTGCTTGCTGTGTGCTCCTGCTTTGCTGCTCCTAATTCCTGATTGCCTTTGGATCCTCTGGAAAGACTACCGACACCGACTCTGGACCGTACCCGGTTTCTTCAAGCTGTGCCCGGACTCCGTCTGCCGTCTTTGGTCAGCACTTCTGCCCGGTTCCTTCCGGTTCGTAACCACTCTGGACTATCATCCCGTACGGAGACTTCTGGACTTTACCACTTGCCCCTTGTGTCCCGGCTGCTGCGCATTTAGGCCTTCCGGGGTGATTGCCAGACAGTCCCTGTATAGGGGTTCGCTCTTGGTGGTCTCCCTGGGGGAGTCCGGTGCGTGGCCCCGGGAATTCCCTTCGCTCCGTTTCGGGAAGGTATTTCGTTTATTATTCTACTACTGTGTTTGTTCCGTTGTGTACCTATCGTGGTTACATATTATAAACATCTTTGTACCAAGAACTCGTCTCTGGTTGTCATTGCCCTAACGCTATCGAAATCCTCAGAACATACAATAGTATTACATTATACTCAGGCCACAAAAGGATTTCGCTGGGGCAATGACTGAGACACGAGTAGATCAGCTCTTTTCCATGATTAACTCCATGCAGCAGGAGATGGAGGCGGTACAAACTAAACTTAGAGATGTGGAGGCACAGCTGGGCCATGATCACCAGGTACTGGGTCCGGCTATTCAGGATTTGCAAGTCAGAGTGGAGGCTCAGGAAGCCGTCCCCACTACGTCCGTATCAGCTGCCGGTATGCCTAGGTTACCCCCATTCCGTTTCAATGGTGATCGTAGTCAGTTTCGTGGATTTGTTAACCAATGTATACTGTTTTTTGATGTACATGCTGATTATTACCGTTCTGACCGGTCAAAAGTGTTATGTATAATCATGTTATTAACCTCACGAGCACTGGCTTGGGCTAATCCTATGATAGAGAATCGGGATATCCGTTTAAATCACCTGGATGACTTTCTGACCGCAATGGCGCAAATGTTTGATGATCCGAATCGCCGTGCTACCGCTGAATCGGCTCTCCTTTCCTTACGTCAGGGAAAGCGTTCTGTCGTTGAATACGCCACTGAGTTCAAGAGGTTAGTGGTAGACACCGACTGGGGAAACAATGCATTATTGTCTGTTTTCAGAAAAGGTTTGTCCGGTACCATCAAGGACGAGTTAGCTCGTTCAGAATCTCCAGGGGATTTTGAACTGTTTCTCCAGCACTGTGTGCGTATTGATACCCGCTTGACGGAACGTAGACAGGAAAAATGGGCAGCTGTAAACCGGGTAACCAACTTTGCGTTTCCTTCCAGAGAACCCGCTCTCAGGACGCCACGGGAGGCCGAGGACGTTCCTATGCAAGTGGACTCTCTGCAAAAGCGAGAGACCAACGAACGTCGTGAACACCGGCTCCGTGAGCGTTTGTGTTTCTATTGCGGTCAATCGGACCATTTCTTGATTGACTGCCCGAGACGTCCAAATCGCCCAAATAAGGTATTGGCAGCCATGGCAGAGTGTGACAACACGGACGCAGAGTTCGATATCTCTGAGGCAAGCGGACACCTGGATGCGGTATTTCCCTTGACTGTAATGTCAACATCACCGAAGGACTCAGAAGGGAAATATACCCATTGCTCGCTTCCCATTCAGATCCGGTGGGAGGGACAGCTAATACCTACATCTGCAATGATAGACTCTGGGGCAGGGGGAAATTTCATGGACTCTTCTTTTGCCAGGAAACACGGTATCCGGACTCAGCAAAGATCCTCACCGGTTACCATGGAGACGGTAGACGGATCTCCGTTAGTTTCTGGACCAGTTGATCGGGAAACAGTACCCCTAGAATGCGTGATGAAGCCAGGTCAGCAGGAGACCCTTGTTTTCATGTTGATTTCTTCTCCTCATTTTCCGATTATTTTAGGAATTCCGTGGCTACGGTCTACAAATCCAGTCATTGATTGGGAGACTAAGGAAATATCCTTCCCACCGCAGAGTGGTCCGACCATTAGTCCAACTGTACCGGTTCCAGTAACACCGAATGCGGAGGGCACTGTACAGGTACCTGTTTTACCCCCGGTTTATCATGACTTCGCTGATATATGCGACAAAAGAAAAGCCGATCGGCTTCCCCCGCATAGACCTTATGATTGCCCCATAGACTTACTCCCAGGGGCGGAGATCCCGTTTGGTCATGTCTACCCGTTGGCGGCACCTGAGCTAGAAGCACTAAAAGAGTACATCGATGAAAGTCTAGCCAAAGGATTTATTCGCCCGTCTACCTCACCAGCAGGGGCACCCATCTTTTTCGTGAAAAAGAAAGAGGGGACTCTGAGACCCTGTATTGACTACCGGGAACTGAATAAAATAACCATCCGGAACCGGTATCCGTTACCGTTGATTCCTGAGCTATTGGAGAGAGTCCAACAGGCAAAAATATTCACTAAATTGGATCTCCGTGGGGCATATAATCTACTTCGCATACGTCCCGGAGACGAGTGGAAGACCGCGTTCCGATGTCGGTATGGACATTATGAGTACCTAGTGATGCCTTTTGGACTTTGTAACGCTCCCGCGGCTTTCCAACATCTAGTTAACGATATTTTTAGGGATATAATGGACCAATTCATGGTGATTTATCTGGATGACATCCTGATCTTTTCTGATTCCCTACAGGAACACCAGGAGCACGTCAAGACCGTACTTACCCGTCTGAGGGATAACCACCTGTACATTAAACTGGAGAAATGCGAATTCCATTGCTCACAAATACAATTCTTAGGTTATGTCATCTCTCCTCAGGGACTGAACATGGAGTCTGGCAAGATACAAGCAATTCTAGACTGGCCGGAACCGGGAAACATCAAAGAGGTACAACGCTTTGTCGGTTTTGCCAACTTTTACCGACGCTTTATCCGTAACTTTTCAGAGATCGTCCGTCCCATCACTCTGTTAACCAAGAAAGGACAGAAGTTTGTGTGGTCCGCCCAGGCCCAGGAAGCTTTCCATCGTCTCAAGGTTTGTTTTACCTCAGCGCCAATATTAGTACATCCGAATCCCGCACTTCCCTTTATCGTGGAAGTCGACGCTTCCGACTGCATTAGGGGCAATCCTTTCTCAAAGGACTGGGGACAAGAGTCTCTTGCATCCGTGTGCTTTCTTTTCTCGCCGGTTGTCCCCTGCAGAAAGGAACTATGACATTGCGGACAAGGAATTGTTGGCGATTATTTCAGCTTTTAAGGAATGGAGACACCACTTACAGGGAGCTGCGCAGCAAGTGATAGTACTCACAGATCATCGTAACCTGGAATTTCTTAAGTCTGCCAGGTGCCTGTCTCCACGGCAAGCCCGTTGGAGCCTATTCCTTAACCAGTTCAATTTTATCGTTACATACCGTCCAGGTTCACGTAATGGGAAAGCCGATGCCTTGTCCCGAATCCACGCCGTGGACTCCGTGCCTGGAACCCCGTCTCAGACCGTGTTATCGGATGCCAATTTCGTTGGAGTAATCCAGGACCAGGACTTGTGGAAGGACATCAAGCTGGCCTATGATGGTGACGTATTTCTTGCTGCCCCCCGAATGATGTAACTCTTGTTCTTCGGAATGGTGTGTGGTTGAGAGAGCGACGCATTTATGTCCCGGAGGCCGTAAGACTTCGGGTTCTCAAGTTGGTCCATGACTCCGTGTTGGCTGGTCATAGGGGGGTACAGAAGACGCAGGAATTTCTGAGCCGTTTTTTCTGGTGGCCTACCTGTTTAAAGGATGTAAAGGACTATGTCCACTCATGTGTGGTTTGTGCCCGGTGCAAGGTCCCTCGTGTGGCTCCTACGGGACTTCTCCAACCGTTACCCGTTCCATCTCGCCCTTGGGGATCTATCTCAATGGATTTTATTGTGGAGTTGCCAGTCTCAGGCGGTCACAATACCATTTTAGTGGTGGTGGATCGGTTGACAAAAGCTGCTCACTTTATTCCGTGTACCGGTCTTCCCTCAGCCGCAGAGACAGTGGATTTGGTTATCCAGAACGTATTCCGATTGCATGGGGTACCAGACGAGATCATCTCTGACCGGGGCGTGCAGTTCACGTCTAGGTTCTGGAAGGGGTTTTGTACGGCACTCCAGATTGATGTCTGTTTGTCTTCTGCATACCATCCTCAGACAAATGGGCAAACCGAACGGACTAATCAAACCCTGGAACAATACCTTCGATGTTATGTCAGCCATCTGCAGGACGATTGGTTGAAGATGCTTCCGTTGGCGGAGTTCTCGTATAACAACACTCAGAGCAGCTCCACTAAGGTAACGCCCTTTTTCGCTAACTTGGGTTACCATCCGAATGTTTTGCCTAGGTCACCGGTTGCGGTTTCGGTGCCAGCGGTGGAGGACAGATTGACAGAGCTACGACAAAATCTGGAGGTTCTAAAGGACACTGTGGCTACGGCTCAGGAGCGTTACAAGAGGTCGGCAGACACTCACCGGAAACCGGCACCCATGTATAAGGTAGGGGACTCTGTATGGTTATCCACCAAAAACCTGAGATTGGGTGTTCCTTCGCAGAAGCTGGGACAAAAATTCATCGGTCCGTTTAAGATCACCGGGATCGTGAGCCCTGTGGCCTGTCGGCTGCGGTTACCGCACCATCTAAAGGTACACCCGGTCTTTCATGTTTCTCTCCTCAAACCCGTTTCTCCTAATACGTTTCATGGTCGTGTCGTGCCTCCTCCTCCGCCTGTGATGGTTGACGGCGAGGAGCAGTTCGTGGTTGAGGACATTATTGACTCCCGGCTCCATCGTCGTCGGCTTCAGTATCTGGTACGTTGGCAGGGGTACGCCCCCGAGGACGATTCCTGGGAACCGGTGGGTAACATTCGGGCACCCCGGAAGATTGCTCAGTTTCATCGGCGGTACCCGGACAAGCCAGGCCCTGATCCGTCCTGAGGCCGTTTCTGGGGGGGGGAGTAATGTCAGGTTTCCGGGATTTCCAGTTCTCTTTTGAAAGAGCTTGCCCTCGGTTAACATGGAGTTTACTGTTCTGTTGCCCTACTTCCTGTCCAGCTGCTTAAAAGGCCGCCTCTAAGCCTAGTCCAGTGCCTGAGTATACTGCTTGCTGTGTGCTCCTGCTTTGCTGCTCCTAATTCCTGATTGCCTTTGGATCCTCTGGAAAGACTACCGACACCGACTCTGGACCGTACCCGGTTTCTTCAAGCTGTGCCCGGACTCCGTCTGCCGTCTTTGGTCAGCACTTCTGCCCGGTTCCTTCTGGTTCGTAACCACTCTGGACTATCATCCCGTACGGAGACTTCTGGACTTTACCACTTGCCCCTTGTGTCCCGGCTGCTGCGCATTTAGGCCTTCCGGGGTGATTGCCAGACAGTCCCTGTATAGGGGTTCGCTCTTGGTGGTCTCCCTGGGGGAGTCCGGTGCGTGGCCCCGGGAATTCCCTTCGCTCCGTTTCGGGAAGGTATTTCGTGTGTTATTGTTCTACTGTGTTTGTTCCGTTGTGTACCTATCGTGGTTACATATTATAAACATCTTTGTACCAAGAACTCGTCTCTGGTTGTCATTGCCCTAACGCTATCGAAATCCTCAGAACATACAATAGTATTACAGTTAAGTGTGTAAATATGTGAATGAATGACAAAAATGAATCAACCGAAAAGATCATCTGATTATCTACGTGATTATCCCGGCCGTTGCCGGCAAGTTGTCCCCGGAGGGTGTTTTTACCACCCACATGAGAAACTGCTCATGGACATGGCCGAGAACTGGCTGGCCACCCACGAACTGGTGGGCTTGTAAATAGTTTTGTGGGATTGAAACCGTTGCCGCCTCCGGAGAGGCAGATTGGAGGAAGGGCCCGCAGCAGAGGAGGCTGGGGACCGGCCACCACCAGGACCGGTGGCCATCCTCCGGGGGTCAGGGGTCCCCCTTGGACGTGGGGTCCCCTGAAGTGACAGCCGGGTGTGAGTTATCGTACCCGTTCCCGCTCGGGCAGCCTGAATCGGGACTGGGGTCAAGGGGTGCTGCCCACTTCTTAGGGGCAGCATCAGGGCTAGGTTGCTTGGGTGGGAGAGCAGAAGACATTCGTCCGTCCGTCAGTATTAAAAATGTTTTTATATGTGCAACGTTTAAGTGACCTAACAAAAATGCTTATGTTTGAAATGTTTACATGTTGTTTATGTTTTTACAGTTTTGAAAAAAAAATAAAACCGGTGATGGACGGGCAGCCCGCGGACGGTCTGCATTTCACCAAGGGGGAATGTGGCGCCCTGGACTAGCCAGGTCGTCACAGGTAACACACAAACACCCCCACCCCCACCAGACAGTAACATTAGCCAAACATAAAATCCTTGTTGCCTCTCTCCAGGGTCTGATGTCCACACTAGGTGGGGCGCAGCCAAGCGGTTGGCCCCACCCACCGAGGAGTTCACAGGCCTGGAGGCGGAAAAAACAGACAGAACAGTTGAGGAGGTTGAAGTGAGAGGAGTGTCTGGGTTTGTGGCCCAGGCACTGACAACAAGGTTGGCAGACGGTGGTGGCCGTCTGCAGGAGTGGTGAATTGACGTGGAACCGTAGGACCGGGGTCGGGCGTTGGCCCGCTGGTACCAACTGGGCAGCGAAGTGAAGCCAGCACACACAGGCAGGGCCATCGGACCCCGGCTAGGCTTGGAGTCGCCGTCAACAGTCAAATCCGAGTGTGACAGGAACCCCAGGGGTTTCCTAGCAGCCAAAGACCCGTTAGAAGGCAACCGCCCACACCGTGAGGGTATACAGCTACCGCCTAAGGCTAGAGACCCAAGGGCCAGCGCCTGCGGGCAAACGGGCTCCTCCGGCATCCATACACCGGGGAGCGGACTACCGTTGGGGATCCATCATAGTCAAACAAGTACACAAAGGTGCAAGGAAAGACAGCCGCTATCACCTGTCCAGGGAGAGACACTGCAGCCGGCTGCGGGACCCGTCCATCCAGCCGTTTGGTTTACCGAGGACTTTGTGCATCTCTTACTGAGTGAGTACACCTGTGCCATCCGGCACCGCGCCGTGCTGCCCCTGCAACCCTGCACCTCACCAACCCTGCCTCCCCGTCACACCACCGGGCCCCGGGACCACCGACCCCTACCCACGGAGGGGGAAAACAACATCCCAGCTGCTCCCTACCATCGCTCCCGAGATCCCCATCACCAGTAGCGGTGGCGCCCATCTTCACCACAACCCGTGGGTGGCGTCACGGACTAAATCCCCCAAAACCAACCACCCTTTTCACTCACGGGCGAGGAGCGTCGCTCGAGTCCCCGGATCCGGCCCACCGCTCGAGTCACCGAGCAGCAGTCGCAGCAGCGCCGGACCCCTAGCGTTAGCAAGCGCAGCAGCGGCGGCATCCCCTCCGCCCGCGACAACCCCGCACCCCCGGGGTCCGGAGACCCTCGAGCCACGAGCAGTGACACCCGGATCCTAGCGGTTCGACCGCTGCAGGGGCGGTACAACTACAGGGGACATGGATGACCACATTACTACAGGAGACAAGATGGGTACATTACTACAGGGGATATGGATGAGCAAATTACTACAGGGGACAAGATGGGCTCATTACTACAGGAGACAAGATGGGCATATTACTAAAGGAAACAAGATGGGCACATTACTACAGGAGATAAGATGGGCACATTGCTATAGGGGATAAGATGGGTACATTACTACAGGAGACAAGCATGGGCAAATTACTACAGGAGACAAGATGGGCACATGATCATGACTGCTGGGGGGAAGGGGAGAGGAGATAATGACTGATGGGGGAAGTGCAGAAGAGATGATGACTGCTGGGGAAAGGGGGAAAGGAGATAATCATTATCTTCTCTCCCCCCACAGCAGACATGATAATGAATGCTGGGGTGAGGGGGAGAGGAGATAATCATTATCTACTCTTCCCTTCCCCTCCAACAGTCATTATCAGATAACTTTTTGTTATTAGAGCCACAGATATAACAAAATGATGGATTTTTCGAGAAGTGACACACCACCCAAGTAATGCTCTTTTTTTTAACAAATGTTGACACATCAAGCTTAAAAGGGTAGCCATCCCTGCCCTAGAGGATCTTTTAACCCCATTTTGCTTGCACTGTATATCGCTCAGTCCAAAAACCTCCTCCTCTGATGACATCACCTGCTTAGCACCCCTGCCTATTTTCTAGGTCTTGTCTACCAAAGGATTATCATCATTGTGATCCCCTATTTCAATGACAGTTGTCTTTGCGTAGGAAATAACGTACGGTAAGCCTCATGCTCTCTGCCAGAATCCCACCTCAAGATTCGGCCTGGTTTAAAGTGATTTTACCACCATGGTGCACAGAGACAGCAACATAGCTTGGAGTTAAGGCCCCGTCACACACAGAGATAAATCTTTGGCAGATCTGTGGTTGCAGTGAAATCATAGACATATTGTTCCATTTGTACACAGCCACAAACCTGGCACTGATTGTCCACAATCTCACTGCAACCACAGATCTGCAACAGATCAGCCACAGATCAGCCACAGATCAGCCACAGATCAGCCACAGATCAGCCACAGATCAGCCACAGATCTATCTCTGTGTGTGACAGGGCCTTTAGAATTTGTTCCACCAACTCCTCTGGCTCAAATTCTTTTGAGCACTAAGGTTGGCTGTTCATCTCTTCCAATGCATCAACTAGATGAAGTTTTTCTGGTGTAGTATCTTCCTTAATACGGGGCATGCTAAGGGTTAGTGGTCTAAGGAGTAGAACAGAAACAGGTATTGATATAATGGGAATTCTGCTTAGTGCAACATTGGGAGATTCACTGACAACATCAGCATTAACCCCTTAAGGACGAAGCCAGTTTTGTACTTAATGCCCAGGCCATTGTTTGTAATTTTGACCAGTGTCCCTTTAGGCTATGTGTCCACGGTAGAATGTACCTGCGGATTTTTCTGCATGAAAATCCGCGACTTTCGCGGCAAATCCGCACCCGCGGATTTACCGCGGATTTTGATGCGGATTTCTTTTTTTTTTTCCCCATTCTATACCCGAAATCCGCACCAAAATCCGCAACAAATAATTGACATGCTGCAGATTTTTCCGCATCAAAATCCGCGGCAAATCCGCAGCGGAAAATTCCGCAGCATGGACACAGCATTTCCAAAATGCCATTGAAATGGCTTGGAAGTGCCGCTGCTGCAGATTTTCGGGAAATCCGCGGTAAATCCGCGGCAAATCCGCGGCAAAATCCGTGGTAAATCCGCAGCGTGGGCACATAGCCTTATAAGGCTATAACTCTGGAACTCTTCAATGGATCCCGGTGATTCTGAGATTGTTTTTTGTGACATATTGGGCTTCATGTTAGAGGTAAATTTAGGATGATAAATTTATTTTTTTTTGTGAAAAAATATGAAATTTGACAAAAAAAAATAAAATTTTGCAATTTTCAAACTTTTAATTTTTATGCCCATAAACCAGAGAGTTATGTCACACAAAATAGTTAATAAACAACATTTCCCACATGTCTACTTTACATCATCACAATTTTTGAAACAAAATTTTTTGGGGTTAGGAAGTTATAAGGGGTCAAAGTTCATCAGCAATTTCTCATTTTTTCAAGAAAATTTACAAAACCATTTTTTTAGGGACCACATCCCATTTGATGTGACTTTGAGAGTCCTAGGTGACAGAAAATACCCAAAAGTGACCCCATTCTAAAATCTGCACCCCTCAAGGTACACAAAACCACATCAAAGAAGTTTATTAACCCTTCAGGTGCCTCACAGGAACTAAAGTAATGTGGAATGAAAAAAAAATAAAAATTAACATTTTACCTAAAAATGTTGCTTTAGCACTAATTTTCTTACTTTTTCAAGAGGTAACACCAAAAATTGGTGCTCACACTTTGTTACCCACTTTCTTATGAGCGCGCCGATACCCCACATGTGGCGAGAAACCTCTGTACGGGCAAATGGTAGAGCTTGGAACGAAAGGAGCAATATTTGAATTTTTGAAAGCAAATTTGGCAGAAACAGATTGCGGGCACCATGTTGCATTTACAGGTCCCCTAAGGTACCTAAACAGCAGAAACCCCCCTCAAGTGACTCCATTTTGGAAACTAGACCCCTTGAGGCTTCTATCTAGGGGTATAGTGAGCATTTTGGACTGACAGGTACTTCACAGAATTTGATAACATTAGGTTGTCATATTGAAAATTTTCATTTTTTTAGCAAAAATGTTGCTTTAGCATCAATTTTCTCACTTTTTCAAGAGGTAGCTCCAAAAATTGGAGCTCACACTTTGTTACCCACTTTCTTATGAGCACGCCGATACCCCACATGTGGCGAGAAACCTCTGTACGGGCAAATGGTAGAGCTTGGAACGAAAGGAGCAATATTTGAATTTGGGAAAGGAAATTTGGCTGAATTTGGAATATATTCTCAAATTTGCAGAGCTTTTGGGTTTCAAGAACAGAAAAACCCCATAAATGTCTTTGTAAGTTATACCCTGTAATGTATTTGTTTACAGAGGTAGGGAGTAGTTTGACACCATTTTTTATGCAGCTGATGCCTATTATAGATGGTGCACCATTTGGTCTTCAGGGTAAAACTGATGGAATCCCAGAACCTATTCAAAGCTTACAGAGACATTGTGCTACCAAACAAGAAAATCCTTCCAGGAATTATTACTCACAAAGGGCGGCATGCCCCTAAAAACACATTTACTGAACTTGGTCTTGCTAACAAAACAGTTGTAGAAGGAAGAATAAACTTTATTGGACGGAAGGGCAAAATGTTCAAATGTGGAGGAGTAGGCAGCCACTATGTGGCAAACCTGAGTGTGCCAAAGATGACAGAACACCAGCAGGGCCGGAAGGACAGCTTTATCTTCCAAATAACTGGTCATACAATGTCTTCTTAGCTCCATCAATCCTTATATGAGGGACAAATGTGCCAAGCGACATGGTACACCATGACAGGCTCCTGCCTGCCAAGGTAGGAACCGCTATGTGCACAAAACGACCAATCCGTTACAGAATTCTGAAAGTATTGTTCGATGCAGGTGGTTCGGCAGGAACCCTGCAGTAAAGCCCATAGTGTATGAATACGGAACAGCATCATTGTTAGGGGATCCTCCAATAAAATGATCATGCCCATAATACCAAGATAAATGCAAAGAAAAGTTTTGTGTAGTAAGACCTAGTGGTAATATGAGTCAAACTAAAATAATTGGTAAAAAAAAATGTTTGAGTAATGAAGTCCTGGAAAGTTGTCAAATGATGAGACTTTTCAAGAACATTAGTGGGGTCCACACTCTGGAGTCTAAAGACGTGGGCATGTGGACTGGGTTTTGTCTGAATAATTGTTTGGTATGTGATGATAAAGTCCTGGAATTAATTGTGAAATGGGGTAAAATGTGTTTTACTGCTGAAAATTTTCTCTTTATTACTAGTCCAAGAAAAAAAAATTACTGAACAGAAATATAAAAGTAAAGTATTTGCAAAATTAAAAAAAAGCTGCTACCACACAGTTTGGTGTAATTTATTTATGCCAATTAATAATTGTGGGATGTGTGGTAGGTTTCAAAACAGGGGGAGATGCAAAGGCCTGGTTGGGAGGGGCACATGGGGCAGTAGTACCGGGAATCGCTCCTTGTGCCGTGCTTTCTACAAACATGGCTTCTTTTTTGGGGATACCTTTGGGTGGGAGTGGAAGGGATGGGGCGAATGAAATGACGCTCGGAAAGTCTCCGGACATCCTCTCACTCGAAGGCTTCCTCCTGTGCCTCCGAGTCAAAGAGGAGGCTCTCAATAATTTTCTCCTGGTATTGGAGGAAAGAGAGCAGTCCTTGAGATTTTTGAGGATGAAGCTATTATAGGTAGCAACCTGTAGGAGATAGATTGCTACCTTTTTATACCAGGTCCTGGTTTTCCGCTTCACTAGATAAGGCTGAAGCACCTGGTCAGACAGATCTACACCTCCCATGAACTTATTGTAGTCTGCGACACAGAGCGGCTTCTGTTTGTCCCTGGTGGCGCCCCTGTCCCTGACCGTCACAGTGGTGTCCGCATGCAATGTGGTGAGCATGAAAACGTCCTTGCGGTCTCTCCATTTTATGGCAAGAAGATGGTCCACTGGCAAGGAGGACACACCCTTCTCCACACGTTTAGACACCAACTGTGACGGTAGACCAACTCTGTTTTTTCTGATTGTTCCACAGGCCCCTATGTTTGAAGCGTGGAGGGATTTAGAAAGGGGGACACTGGTGTAGTAATTATCGGTATACTTGTGATAGCCTTTCTCAAGGAAGGGGATCATTAGCTCCCAAACAATTTTGCCAGGGATGCCAATTGCCTGGGGGCAGTTTGGGGGGTTGATTTGGCGATCCCTCCCTTCGTAAATGAGAAAGGTACACGTGTAACCGGTTGTGCTTTCGCACATTTTGTATAATTTTATACCATATTTGGCACGCTTGGAGGGGATAAATTGGCGGAAAGACAGACGGCCCTTGTAGCTCATAAGTAGAGTTGAGCGCAGTTCGCGGTTCGAGGTTCTCCAGTTCTAGGCTCGAGTGATTTTGGGGCCTGTTCTAGATCGAACTAGAACTCGAGCTTTTTGCAAAAGCTCGATAGTTCTAGAAACATTCGAGATCGGTTCTAGCAGCAAAAAAACAGCTAATTCCTAGCTGGCTTTCCGCTGTAATAGTGTAAGTCACTCTGTGACTCACACTATTATGACATTTCAGTGTATAGTGTGCGGGAACAGCGCCTTCAGATCACTGCTGTTTGTATAATTATATTATATTATTTTTTTTTTCCTTGTCTTCCTTCCCTAAGCGCGCGCGTGTAGTGGGGCGGGCCAGCATGTCAGCCAATCCCAGACACACACAGAGCTAAGTGGACTTTTAGCCAGAGAAGCAACGGCATGTGTGATAGGATGTCCATGTCACATGTCCCTGCATTATAAAACCGGACATTTTCCTCCAGGACGCCATTATCTCTTCTGTGTCATGGGTGTCAGACATCACTGTCGCAGCTCCGTCCTTTGTCCTATCGCCGATACAGCTGTATGCGTTCCATACACAGCGCTAGACAGCTTAGGGAGAGCACTTTCTATCAGTCCTTTTAAGGGCTCAAACCGGCAGGGTCAGAGCCATAGGTGACAGGTCCTGAAAACAGAGACAGCGTCTGTGTAGCCAAGGTCAGAGATTTCGTCGCTGCATTTCCCCATTAGGAGTGAATAGAAAGGCAGGCTTCCATTCCTCTACCCAGAGCCCCACAGGCCTGGCACTGTACCCTCCTGTCCTCTGCACACTCCAACTCTTTTTAACTAAGCCATTATACTAGCAAACAGTCAGTGTACCTAGTGGCATCCTAAACGTGGCTATTGTACTTTTGTGTAGTCACACTAGTGGAAAGATATTTGCAGCACGTCTGCCTGCATTGCACACTCCAACTCTTTTTAACTAAGCCATTATACTAGCAAACAGTCAGTGTACCTAGTGGCATCCTAAACGTGGCTATTGTACTTTTGTGTAGTCACACTAGTGGAAAGATATTTGCAGCACGTCTGCCTGTATTGCACACTCCAACTCTTTTTAACTAAGCCATTATATTAGCAAACAGTCAGTGTACCTAGTGGCATCCTAAACGTGGCTATTGTACTTTTGTGTAGTCACACTAGTGGAAAGATATTTGCAGCACGTCTGCCTGCATTGCACACTCCAACTCTTTTTAACTAAGCCATTATACTAGCAAACAGTCAGTGTACCTAGTGGCATCCTAAATGTGACTATTGTACTTTTGTGTAGTCACACTAGTGCAAAGATATTTGCAGCACGTCTGCCTGCATTGCACACTCCAACTCTTTTTAACTAAGCCATTATACTAGCAAAAATTCAGGGTACCTAGTGGCATCCTAAACGTGGCTATTGTACTTTTGTGTAGTCACACTAGTGGAAAGATATTTGCAGCACGTCTGCCTGCATTGCACACTCCAACTCTTTTTAACTAAGCCATTATACTAGCAAACAGTCAGTGTACCTAGTGGCATCCTAAACGTGGCTATTGGACTTTTGTGTAGTCACACTAGTGCAAAGATATTTGCATCACGTCTGCCTGCAATGCACACTCCAACTCTTTTTAACTAAGCCATTATACTAGCAAACAGTCAGTGTACCTAGTGTTTTTTTCAGACACTATTTCATGCTACTGAGCATGCTCAGGCACTTACTGCATCAGAGACTATGTCCGGTAATCAACTCTTTGGCCCTGGCCCTGATGTGGGGGTCCCATATAGACCACAGGGCATCAGGTGTCCTGATGATGTGGCCAGGCCACTCCCAAATGGCTTGCAGAGGCCCGCCCCTATGACTTGTCACCGCATTATTGATGGTCAGACAATGACTGGTGAGGTGTTTGGGTCATGGCAGCCATGAGGTCATCATTGAAGTTGCGGTTCCAAATAGGACGCTAGTTATGCCACTCATGACGTGTCACTCTACTTTTGTCTCCAGGCGGTGCATTGTGTTTCCCCCTGGTTTGGGGCGGACCCAGGTTATAAAAGGGGCTGGAGCCAACAAGGAGGTGCGCAGTCTTCTATTATGCTCCGAAAGAGCACACCTCCATGTGTTGAACCCATTGCGGCTTTAGGCCAGAGGTAGGCAGGGATAGGGTGTCGATGCAGGCCACCACCACAGTTGGTAACGCAGAATGGTTAAGACCAGCTCCTGTCCTACCAGTCCTGCTTGTGCAGCCCAGTGGCATTAACAGGCCTGCTGCTGCTGATGCGCCTGCTGTCCACAGGTGTGGCCCCTACGCACACGGTCAGCGTACTCAATGGCCCATGTGTTGTTAACAGGGAGTTCCTGGGCTGGGTGGGCATGTGGACCCTGTGACGCTAACAGGGCTTACAGTCTCCAGATCCGAATGGCGTCTAACTCGGTTCAGGCTACTATTAGTTTCATAGCCACACAGCTCTGTATCCTCCACCAAACCTTCCAGTTGCCAACCTCTCCTTTTCCAACTGGGAGCACGGTGGACACTGACTGCTGATGGGGATATATACCTTTCTCTTTCTTTTCTTATTAATTTTCGTTATACAGCGGTAACATAGTATATACCACCTTATCCAAATCTGCCAGTCCCACTGTAACAGATGGTGTTTCTTCAGCAAATGTTACTGTTGCTTAACCACCAAATCCATGGACCAAAACTTTTTTCCCCTTTCCAACACACCTGTTCCCCTTTCCACCAGCATCTGTCCTTTTTCAACTCATTTTGGTATATGACCAAAAGTGCAACTCTGCAGGGACACCGTACTCAACGCCATCTCAGCACAGCAGCCAGCCCTCGGTTCCTCAGATGTGGACAAGTAAAAGACCATTTCCTCCTATCCATGACAAAGCGTTGAAATTCACTCTGTGCAGCACTGGTGTTTAGTGGAAAAGCAGATCTAAGATTGCGTACCACATTCTGTAGATACTCCTGTATACGTGCGTCCATTTCTATGGCAGGAATTATTTCGCCAAATTTTGTCTTGTACCGGGGATCTAACAGTGTGGCAACCCAGTATTCAGGATTACTTCGAATTCGTACAATCCGAGGGTCATGTAGGTAGTGCAGCAAGAAGGCGCTCATGTGTCTTGTGCATCCAGGAGGACCAAGTCCTTGGTGTGTTAGTGGCAGAGAGGTGAGAACCGTGCCTCCTTCCTCTGCCGTCTCCCCACAACCTCGCACAACCGAAATGTGAGCAAGCTCTCAATCATCTGCTGAGTCTTCCATGCCCATCGCCAGTTCGTCCTCCATTTCTTCATGGGCTCCTGCACTTTCCTCAACACTTTTTGCTGATACTATGCGCCCTTGTTAATCCCTCTCCCTCACCATGACTGCCGCATAGGTGCCGCTGACCATCTGGACCTCGTAGATCTTGTTATCCCTTCCGCATATGACTCCTCCTGTACTTCCTCCCCTTCCTCTTGTCCCAACACCTGACTCCGAATAATAATTACAGTGTGCTCCATCATGTAGATGACCAGAATTGTCACGCTGAGAATGACATTGCCAGTGCTAAACATCTTCGTCGACATTTGTAAACTGTGTAGCAGGGTGCATAGGTCCTTGATCTAACACCACTCCAGCAGCGTGATCTGCACCACCTCTGGATCAAGTTATCCCAGGCTATATGTCATACCGTATTTCAGCAGGGCTCAGCGGTGCTGCCACACACGCTGCAACATGTGCAGATTCCAATTCCTGCGTGTCGGAACATCGCATTTCTGGCGTTTAACTGCCAGACCCTAAGACTTCCGGAGTGATGAAAGTTGTTGAGCTGCTGTGTGCGCACGATGGAAGTGAGCACATAGCGAGCGTGCCCGCTGCACAAGGCCATGTAGGCCGGGATGGTGTTTTAAAAATTGCTGGAGAATTAGGTTCAACACGTGAGCCATACAAGGCACGTGTGTCACATTGCCCTGACGATGGCCCGCAGCCAGGTTTGCATCATTGCCGCACACGGCTGTTAAGTCACCAACGGAGTACGCTCCGTCAATTTGTACTCCGGTCGCCAGGTGACAACGTGTTCCTTTCATGCATAGTGCTGATGATGGGAGAGGAGTCGATGCCAGCGGCGCAGGTGGACGCAGGTTATGCTCACCCACTGGGCTGCATTACCTTGACAGATGCAGAATCTCTGGCTGAATGTAGCTGGTGGGTATCTCACAGATGAAATACCATCATTCAGCTACAACCAATGGGAAGACACCACACCCTTTTTTATGCCCATCCTGTCTGCAGACCACTGCCAGACATAGCTATGAACCTCTGGTTAATTTTACCCCCAGTTCAGTTTTATGATTTTGTGTGCTTGTTACCTGACTACTTTTCCTGCTTGCTGTTTATGTACCTTGTTGGCCGATCCGCATTTCACCTCTGCTTGTTTTCTGATTAAGTCCTGGCCGTCCCATTCTGTTCCTGTTCCTCAATTAATGTTTTGACCCTGCCTGACTACTATTCTCTGGAACTGCAGCCTTCCACAGGTATTAATCACCTTGGGCCCTGTGTAATTCCTAATCCCTGTATAGGGGTTAAAGGGTTTCAGGGTTCTAGGGGTCCTGCTTGGTGAGTGGCTTCCCTCTAGCCTATCATTTACAGCCCATCTGAGTGTGTGGATCAAGGAAGGCGTTACACCGTGCTCTCTGCAGAAGGCCATGTGGGCCAGGATAGTGCTTTAAAAATTGCTGGACAACCAGGTTCAACACGTGAACCACACAAGGCACGTGTGTCACATTGTCACAGCGAAGGGCCGCACCCATGTTTGCATCATTGTCGCACCCGGCCTTCCCTGGCTGCTGGTTGAGTGGAGACAACCATTGATGAAACTCGGTCTCCAGAGCTAACCGTCCACAACTTCTCAGCGGTGTGACTCACATTTCCCATACATTTCAAAGTAAACCTTTGACCGCCTGATGGCATTGAGCTCTGCTGCCAGCATAGTAAGGAGGTGTGTGGTAGTCCTTGTGCGCAGTTACAAGGAAGGGTGGCCTGACCACACAGGGTTTGCGCCAAGGTGGAGGACCCACACGAGGTTGAAGAGGCAGAAGCAGTGTATTAACTTCTACATACAGAAGAAGGATTGACACAACTCGTGGGGACGGCAAGACTTGTACAGCAGACCCTTCTCCATCTCTCCCCACAGTAACCCATTGCCCAGTCAGCGACATGTAACGCCCCTGTCCATGCTTACTGGGCCAATTATCTGTGATGAAATGCACCCTGTCACACAGAGTTTCTCAAGGAATCAGTGATGTTTAGTGCGACATGCTGGTGTAGCGCGTGCACGCCTTTGTTGGAGAAGGAGTGGCGCCTGGGCATCGGCTCCTGGGGCACTGCGATGGGCATAAGGTCTCGAAAATCCTCGGTTAAAAAGGTTGGAAAGGCAGCATTTTGGTAGCCAACAGTTTCCAGATGCTGAAAGTCAACCTCTAAGCCATGTCATGCCCTTCTAAAAGCATGTAAAACACAGTAAGGGGACTCCAACCACAGTCTCCCTCGTTGCCACTAACTGGGCCACACACACCCCACTTGACTGGCATCAGTTGACCTTCCCTTTTGAAAAAGAAAAAGATGCTTTGCATGAAGCACTCTCAAAAATACACGTGCCTTTGCCGTCCCCTGGCTGACCCAGGGAAAGAAAAGTCCTCTGAGAGCCATGACTTGTTCATCTTGGTTCTTTTAGAAACACAGCGAGGGGACTCCAACCACAGTCTCCCTCGTTGCCACTAACTGGGCCACACACACCCCACTTGACTGGCATCAGTTGACCCCCATTTTCAAGATGAAAAAGATGCTTTGCATGAAGCACTCTCAAAAATACGCGTGTCTTTGCCGTCCCCTGGCTGACCCAGGGGAAGAAAAGTCCTCTCAGAGCCATGACTTGTTCATCTTGGTTCTTTTAGAAACACAGCGAGGGGACTCCAACCACAGTCTCCCTCGTTGCCACTAACTGGGCCACACACACCCCACTTGACTGGCATCAGTTGACCCCCATTTTCAAGATGAAAAAGATGCTTTGCATGAAGCACTCTCAAAAATACGCGTGCCTTTGCCGTCCCCTGGCTGACCCAGGGGAAGAAAAGTCCTCTCAGAGCCATGACTTGTTCATCTTGGTTCTTTTAGAAACACAGCGAGGGGACTCCAACCACAGTCTCCCTCGTTGCCACTAACTGGGCCACACACACCCCACTTGACTGGCATCAGTTGACCCCCATTTTCAAGATGAAAAAGATGCTTTGCATGAAGCACTCTCAAAAATACGCGTGTCTTTGCCGTCCCTTGGCTGACCCAGGGGAAGAAAAGTCCTCTCAGAGCCATTACTTGTTCATCTTGGTTCTTTTAGAACCACAGCGAGGGGACTCCAACCACAGTCTCCCTCGTTGCCACTAACTGGGCCACACACACCCCACTTGACTGGCATCAGTTGACCCCCATTTTCAAGATGAAAAAGATGCTTTGCATGAAGCACTCTCAAAAATACGCGTGCCTTTGCCGTCCCCTGGCTGACCCAGGGGAAGAAAAGTCCTCTCAGAGCCGTGACTTGTTCATCTTGGTTCTTTTAGAAACACAGCGAGGGGACTCCAACCACAGTCTCCCTCGTTGCCACTAACTGGGCCACACACACCCCACTTGACTGGCATCAGTTGACCCCCATTTTCAAGATGAAAAAGATGCTTTGCATGAAGCACTCTCAAAAATACGCGTGCCTTTGCCGTCCCCTGGCTGACCCAGGGGAAGAAAAGTCCTCTGAGAGCCATGACTTGTTCATCTTGGTTCTTTTAGAAACACAGCGAGGGGACTCCAACCACAGTCTCCCTCGTTGCCACTAACTGGGCCACACACACCCCACTTGACGGGCATCAGTTGACCCCCATTTTCAAGATGAAAAAGATGCTTTGCATGAAGCACTCTCAAAAATACGCGTGCCTTTGCCGTCCCCTGGCTGACCCAGGGGAAGAAAAGCCCTCTCAGAGCCATGACTTGTTCATCTTGGTTCTTTTGGAAACACAGCGAGGGGACTCCAACCACAGTCTCCCTCGTTGCCACTAACTGGGCCACACACACCCCACTTGACTGACATCAGTTGATGCCCCTTTTCAAAATGAAAAAGATGCTTTGCATGAAGCACTCTCAAAAATACGCGTGCCTTTCCCGTCCCCTGGCTGACCCAGGGGAAGAAACGTCCTCTGAGAGCCATGTCCACATTGTCAGTGGACAGACGCGTGTGCTTATCTGCCAGCAGACCCCCAGCAGCACTGAAGACAGGTTCCGAGAGAACGCTGGCTGCAGGACACGACAAGATCCCCAAGACGTACGTGGCAATCTCAGGCAATTTATCCAGATTGGAAGCCTAAAATGAGCAGGGCTCAAGTTGCACAGTAATGGCATCGATGTTTCCTTGCATATACTCATATATCTGTGTGTGCTCCTCTTTTTCCTTGTCCAGCTCTTTTGTTTTCACATGAGTATATGTCCTTGTCACTTTCCCATGTGTTTGTGTTGTGTTGTGAGTTGTTTGTCACCTTTTGGACACCTTTGAGGGTGTTTTCTAGGTGTTTTTATGTGTTTGTGAATGCCTGCCATTGTTTCCTATGCAGTTCGAGTTCGGTTTGTCGAACGTTCGACGAACCGAACTCGAACGGGACCTCCGTTCGGCGAACCGACCTCGAGCCGAACCGGGACCGGTTCGCTCATCTCTACTCATAAGGGACTCGTCTATAGAAACATTTTTGTCAGGGGTATACGAATCTAGGAAGGTAGTTTTTAGAAGGGATATTAGGGGTCTCAATTTATAAAGTCGGTCATAGTTTGGGTTATTTCTTTGGGGGGCTTGGGAATTATCGTTAAAGTGCAGGAATCGCAAAAGGGTCTCATATCGGGATCGGGTCATGATGGCTGCAAACACAGGGGTGCTGTGCACTGTTGCCCAGTACGAGCGGAGTGTAGGTTTTTTCACTAGCCCCATGTTAAAAGTAATACCCAAAAATTTTTTAAGTTCAGGGACATTTGTGGGGATCCAGGAGCGGGAATGGATGGAGGTAGGATTTTGGGATATATGTTGACGGGCATATAAATTGGTTTGGTGGACAAATAATTGGAGGACTTCTGGGGTAGCATAAATTTGGAAAAAATCTAATGGGGTAAAATTTGTGACATTTACATTTATACCGGGGGTTGCTACAAATGGAGGAATTTGAGGGGAGAAGGACAGGTCAGGATACCATAGTGGCCGGGGAAGGGCACTACTTGGACCTGCCTCTGACGTTTCAGCAGTGACAACCGACTCCGCTACCATCGGGCTGTCGGATCCCGAGGAGGAAGCCGAGTCGTCACTATCCGAAAATCGCTCGATTTCAGAGGCAGACTCTGTATCCGAGCCTGAACTGCTGGAGGCAAGAAGCATGTATGCCTGCTCGGCGGTAAATGTTCTCCGCGCAATTACGGTATTTTTCACTGCCTAGCAAAAAAAGAAAAAAAAATACTACAATTATTTTTTTTTTTTTTTTTAATTTTTTGAAATTTTTTTTTTTTTAACCCTAACCCTGATCTTAACCCTGATCTAACCCTGATCTAACCCTGATCCTAACTAGAGATGAGAGAACCGGTCCCGGTTCGGCTCGAGTTCGGTTCGCCGAACGGAGGTCTCGTTCGAGTTCGGTTCGTCGAACGTTCGACGAACCGAACTTGAACTGCATAGGAAACAATGGCAGGCAATCACAAACACATAAAAACACCTAGAAAACACCCTCAAAGGTGTCCAAAAGGTGAGAAACAACTCACAACACAACACAAACACATGGGAAAGTGACAAGGACATATACTCATGCGAAAACAAAAGAGCTGGACAAGGAAAAAGAGGAGGACACACAGATATATGAGTATATGCAAGGAAACGTCGATGCCATTACTGTGCAACTTGAGCCCTGCTCATTTTAGGCTTCCAATCTGGATAAATTGCCTGAGCTTGCCACGTACGCCTTGGGGATCTTGTCGTGTCCTGCAGCCAGCGTTCTCTCGGAACCTGTCTTCAGTGCTGCTGGGGGTCTGCTGGCAGATAAGCACACGTGTCTGTCCACTGACAATGTGGACATGGCTCTCAGAGGACTTTTCTTCCCCTGGGTCAGCCAGGGGAGGCGAAAGGCACGCGTATTTTTGAGAGTGCTTCATGCAAAGCATCTTTTTCATTTTGAAAAGGGGGGTCAACTGATGCCAGTCAAGTGGGGTGTGTGTAGCCCAATTAGTGGAAACGAGGGAGACTGTGGTTGGAGTCCCCTTGCTGTGTTTTTAAAAGAACCAAGATGAACAAGTCATGGCTCTCAGAGGACTTTTCTTCCCCTGGGTCAGCCAGGGGAGGTGAAAGGCACGCGTATTTTTGAGAGTGCTTCATGCAAAGCATCTTTTTCATTTTGAAAACGGGCATCAACTGATGCCAGTCAAGTGGAATGTGTGTGGCCCAATTAGTGGCAACTAGGGAGACTGTGGTTGGAGTCCCCTCGCTGTGTTTCTAAAAGAACCAAGATGAACAAGTCATGGCTCTCAGAGGACTTTTCTTCCCCTGGGTCAGCCAGGGGAGGCGAAAGGCACGCGTATTTTTGAGAGTGCTTCATGCAAAGCATCTTTTTCTTTTTCAAAAGGGGGGTCAACTGATGCCAGTCAAGTGGGGTGTGTGTGGCCCAATTAGTGGCAACGAGGGAGACTGTGGTTGGAGTCCCCTCGCTGTGTTTGTAAAAGAACCAAGATGAACAAGTCATGGCTCTCAGAGGACTTTTCTTCCCCTGGGTCAGCCAGGGGAGGCGAAAGGCACGCGTATTTTTGAGAGTGCTTCATGCAAAGCATCTTTTTCATTTTGAAAAGGGGGGTCAACTGATGCCAGTCAAGTGGGGTGTGTGTGGCCCAATTAGTGGAAACGAGGGAGACTGTGGTTGGAGTCCCCTTGCTGTGTTTGTAAAAGAACCAAGATGAACAAGTCATGGCTCTCAGAGGACTTTTCTTCCCCTGGGTCAGCCAGGGGAGGTGAAAGGCACGCGCATTTTTGAGAGTGCTTCATGCAAAGCATCTTTTTCATTTTGAAAAGGGGGGTCAACTGATGCCAGTCAAGTGGGGTGTGTGTGGCCCAATTAGTGGAAACGAGGGAGACTGTGGTTGGAGTCCCCTTGCTGTGTTTTACATGATTTTCGAAGGGCATGACATGCCTAAGAGGTTGAGTTTCATCATCTGCAACTTGTTGGCAACAGAAAGGCTGCCTTTACACCCTTTTGAGACCGAGGATTTTCGAGATCTTATGCCCATTGCAGTGCCCCAAGAGCCGATGGCCAGTCGTCACTCCTTCTCCAAGAAAGGCGTGCCCACGCTACCACAGCAGGTCGCACACAACCTCACCGATTCCTTGAGAAACTGTGTGTGTGACAGGGTGCATTTCACCACAGATACTTGGACCAGTAAGCATGGACAGGAGAGTTACATGTTGCTGACTGGGCACTGGGTAACTATGGTGAGAGATGGAGAAGGGTTTGCTGTACAAGTCTTGCCGTCCCCACGACGGATGTGTCAATCCTTCCTCTGTATGTACAAGTTCCTCCACTGCTTCTGCCTCCTCAACCTCATGTGGGTCCTCCACCTCGGCCCAAACCCTTTGTGGTCAGGCCACCCTTCCTTGTAACTGCGCCCAAGGAATCCCACACACCTCCTTACTATGCTGGCAGCACAGCTCAACAGCATGATGCGGTCGACTCTTTACTTAGAAATGTCTGGGAAATGTGAGTCACACCGCTGAGGAATTGTGGACGGTAAGCTCTGGAGAGTGAGACCGAGTTTCATCAATGGTTGTCTCCACTCAACCAGCAGCCAGGGAAGGTCGGGTGCGACAATGATGCAAACCAGTCTGCGACCCTTCTTCAGGGCAATGTGACACACGTGCCTTGTATGGCTCACGTGTTGAACCTGGTTGTCCAGCAATTTTTAAAACACTATCCCGGCCTACATGGCCTTCTGCAGAGGGCACGGTGTAATGCCTGCCTGGATCGACACACTCAGATGGGCTGTAAAGAATAGGCTAGAGGCAAGCCACTCACCAAGCTGGACACCCAGAACCCTGAAACCCTTTAACCCCTATACAGTGATTTGGAATTACACAGGGCCCAAGTTGATCAATACCTGTGGAAGGCTGCAGTTCCAGAGAATAGTAGTCATGCAAGGTCAAAAACATTAATTGAGGAAGAGGAACAGAATGGGATGGCCAGGACTTAATCAGAAAACAAGCAGAGGTGAAATGCGGATCGGCCAACGAGGTACATAAACAGCAAGCAGGAAAAGTAGTTAGGTATCAAGCACACAAAATCATAAAACTGAACTGGGGGTAACAGTAACAAGAGGTTCATAGCTTTGTCTGGCAGTGGTCAGCAGACAGGAGGGGCCTAAAAAAGGGTGTGGTGTATTCCCATTGGTTGTAGCTGAATGATGGTACTTCATCTGTGAGATACCCACCACCTACATTCAGCCTGTGGTTCTGTATCTGTCAAGGTAACGCAACCCAGTGGGTGACCATAACGTGCGTCCACCTGCGCCGCTGGCATCGACTCCTTTCCCATCATCACCACTATGCACGAAAGGAACACGTTGTCAACTGGCGACCGGAGTACAAATTGATTGAGTGGACTACGTTGGTGACTTAACAGCCGTGTGCGGCAATGATGCAAACCTGTCTGCGGCCCTTCGGCAGAGCAAAATGACACACGTGCCTTGTATGGCTCACGTGTTGAATCTGATTCTCCAGCAATTTTTAAAATACCATCCCGGCCTACATGGCCTTGTGCAGCGGGCACGCTCGCCATGTGCTCACTTTCATCCTTCGCACCCAGCAGCTCAACAACTTTCATCGCTCCTGAAGTCTTAGGGTCTGGCGGTTAAACGCCGGAAATGCGATGTTCCGACACGCAGGAATTGGAATCTGCACATGTTGCAGCGTCTGTGGCAGCACCGCAGAGCCCTGCTGAAATACGGTCTGACGTATACCCTGGGCTAACTTGATCCAGAGGTGGTGCAGATCACGCTGCTGGAGTGGTGTCAGATCAAGGACCTATGCACCCTTCTAAACAGTTTACAAATGTCGACGAAGATGTTTAGCACTGGCGATGCCATTCTCAGTGTGACAATTCTGGTCATCTACAAGATGGAGCACACTGTAAGCATTATTCGGAGTCAGGTGTTGGTCCAAGAGGAAGGGGAGGAAGTACAGGAGGAGTCATATGCCGAAGGGATAATAAGATCTACAAGGTCCAGACGGCACCTAGGTGGCAGTCATGGTGGGGGAGAGGGATTAACAAGGGCGCATAGTATCAGCAAAAATTGTTGAGGAAGGTGCAGGAGCCCATGAAGAAATGGAGGACGAACTGGCAATGGGCATGGAAGGCTCAGCAGATGAGTGAGAGCTTGCTCACATTTCGGTTGTGCGAGGTTGGGGGGAGAGGGCAGAGGAAGGAGGCACGATTCTCACCTCTCTGCCACCAACACACCAAGGACTTGGTTCTCCTGGATGCACAAGACACATTAGCGCCTTCTTGCTGCACTACCTACAACATGACCCTCGGATTGTACGAATTCGAAGTAATGCTAACTACTGGGTTGCCACACTGTTAGATCCCTGGTACAAGACAAAATTTGGCGAAATAATTCCTGCCATAGAAAGGGACGCACGTATACAGAAGTATCTGCAGAAGGTGGTACGGATTCTTAGATCTGCTTTTCCAGTAAACACCAGTGCTGCACAGAGTGAATCTCAACGCTTTGTCATGGATAGGAGGAAATGGTCTTTTACTTGTCCACATCTGAGGGACCGAGGGCTGGCTGCTGTGCTGAGATGGCGTTGAGTACGGTGTCCCTGCAGAGTTGCACTTTTGGTCATATACCAAATGAGTTGAAAAAGGACAGATGCTGGTGGAAAGGGGAACAGTTGTGTAGGAAAGGGGAAAAAAGTTTTTGTCCGTGGGTTTGGTGGTTAAGCAAAAGTAACATTTGATGAAGAAACACCATCTGTTATGGTGGGACTGGCAGATTTGGATAAGGTGGTATATACTATGTTACCGCTATATAACGAAAATTAATAAGAAAAGAAAGAGAAAAGTATATATCCCCATCAGCAGTCAATGTGCACCGTGCTCCCAGATGGAAAAGGAGAGGTTGGCAACTGGAGGGTTAGGTGGAGGATACAGATCTGGCTATGAAACTAATAGTTGCCTGAACCGAGTTAGACGCCGAGTTAGCATGGTGTCTAGGCACAAAACAGGACTTAGACCCGGCACGGAATGCAAGTACCTGTGCAAAGAGGCTTTTCGCACTAAGTGTGGGAGCATGCGCTGTATCCCGAAATGAAGACTTAGCCTCAGGAATGGCACAGTCAGGCTGAGCATACTCACTAGGCGAAACACTGTAGTTAGGCTGCGGCTGGGGTAAATCGGCACACGCATGCGCACTAGCTGCCTCTCCACACTTAGACGTGGAGGGGAAATTGCTCTTCGGGTGTGGACTTGGAGATGCTGTCTATGAACAGAAGGAAAAGCTAAAGGAAGCCTCACTTTCTATCCCTCCGAATGATCAAATGCAGCAAGGAATTCCCTGAGTTTGCTATAAAATTAGCGTAGCAAATTGTGAATGAGGGTGTCATGCAGAGGTGCTGCAAATAGATTTGCACCAGTAGGACACTAATGGAAGTCCAACAATCACTTCTTGTATGCCACTAAATGGCAGCATTTTTTGCTATCATTATAGCTTATTAAAAACAGAGCAGGAGGGTGTCCTGCACAGGTGCTAGAAATAGCTTGGCACCAGTGGGACAATAATGAAATACAACAGCCAGTTCTTGTATGCCACTAAATGGCAGCATTTTTTGCTATCATTATAGCTTATTAAAAACAGAGCAGGAGGGTGTCCTGCACAGGTGCTAGAAATAGCTTGGCACCAGTGGGACAATAATGAAATACAACAGCCAGTTCTTGTATGCCACTAAATGGCAGCATTTTTTGCTATCATTATAGCTTATTAAAAACAGAGCAGGAGGGTGTCCTGCACATGTGCTAGAAATAGCTTGGCACCAGTGGGACAATAATGAAATACAACAGCCAGTTCTGGTATGCCACTAAATCGCAGCATTTTTTGCTATCATTATAGCTTATTAAAAACAGAGCAGGAGGGTGTCCTGCACAGGTGCTAGAAATAGCTTGGCACCAGTGGGACAATAATGAAATACAACAGCCAGTTCTTGTATGCCACTAAATGGCAGCATTTTTTGCTATCATTATAGCTTATTAAAAACAGAGCAGGAGGGTGTCCTGCACAGGTGCTAGAAATAGCTTGGCACCAGTGGGACAATAATAAAATACAACAGCCAGTTCTTGTATGCCACTAAATGGCAGCATTTTTTGCTATCATTATAGCTTATTAAAAACAGAGCAGGAGGGTGTCCTGCACAGGTGCTAGAATTAGCTTGGCACCAGTGGGACAATAATGAAATACAACAGCCAGTTCTTGTATGCCACTAAATGGCAGCATTTTTTGCTATCATTGTAGCTTATTAAAAACAGAGCAGGAGGGTGTCCTGCACAGGTGCTAGAAATAGCTTGGCACCAGTGGGACAATAATGAAATACAACAGCCAGTTCTTGTATGCCACTAAATGGCAACATTTTTTGCTATCATTATAGCTTATTAAAAACAGAGCAGGAGGGTGTCCTGCACAGGTGCTAGAAATAGCTTGGCACCAGTGGGACAATAATGAAATACAACAGCCAGTTCTTGTATGCCACTAAATGGCAGCATTTTTTGCTATCATTATAGCTTATTAAAAACAGAGCAGGAGGGTGTCCTGCACAGGTGCTAGAAATAGCTTGGCACCAGTGGGACAATAATGAAATACAACAGCCAGTTCTTGTATGCCACTAAATGGCAGCATTTTTTGCTATCATTATAGCTTATTAAAAACAGAGCAGGAGGGTGTCCTGCACAGGTGCTAGAAATAGCTTTGCACTAGTGGGACACTAATGGAAGTCCAACAGCCACTTTTAGAATGCCACTAAGTTCACTCAGTGTTTGCTAGTATAATGGCCTAGTAACATTGAGTTTGAGTGTGCAAAGGGCAGGAGGGTACAGTGGCAGGGTTGTGGGTCTCTGGGTAGAGGAAAGGAAGCCTGCCTTTCTATCCCTCCTAATGGGGAAATGTAGCGAGGAAATCCCTGACCTTAGCTACACAGACACTGTCATCTTGTGTAGCTGTTAAACTGTTTTCACGGACCTGTCACCTATGGCTCTGACCCTGCCGGTATTAGCCCTTAAAAGGACTGATAGAAACTTCTATCCCTATTCTGTACAGCGCTGTGTATAGAGCGTACACAGCAGTATCGGAGATAGGAGCTGAGCCAGCGGTGACTGACACCAAGGACGCAGAAGCCAGATAATGGCGTGCTGGAGGAAAATGTCCGTTTTTATAATGCAGGGACATGTGACATGGACATCCTATCACACATGCCGTTGCTTCTCTGGCTAAAAGTCCACTTAGCTGTGTGTGTGTCTGGGATTGGCTGACATGCTGGCCCGCCCGACTACACGCGCGCGCTTAGGGAAGGAAGACAAGGAAAAAAAAAAAAAATGGCGATCGCCATTATCCATACAGCAGTGATCTGAATGCGCTGTTCCCGCACACTATACGGTGAAATTTCATAATAGTGTGAGTCACAGAGTGACTTACACTATTACAGCGGAAATCCAGCTAGTAATTAGCTGGTCTTTTTGCTGCTAGAACCGTTCTCGAACGTATCTAGAACTATCGAGCTTTAGCAAAAAGCTCGAGTTCTAGTTCGATCTAGAACAGCCCCCAAAATCACTCGAGCCGCGAACTGGAGAACCGCGAACCGCGAACCGCGCTCAACTCTAATCCTAACCCTGATCTAACCCTAATCCTAACACTGATCTAAGAAAAACAAAAAATCTAAAATAAAAATTCTAACTAAGGGGGGATTCTGACAGAGGTAATGAGGATATTTGGGGGGGGGGGGGATATTGGGGATGAGGATGAGTGATTTATAATAAAAATTGGTGTTTTTTTTTCTGACAGAAACAGCAGCAAATGTAGTCTCTCTCTCTTCTCTCCCAGATCAACTACAAGGGAGAGAAGAGGGAGGCAGACCCAAATGCTGCCATTTCCAAAATATTTTGGGTATTTGATCACTGTGATAGGGTCTAACACAGTGATCAGATGTCAGGAACCAATGAAATTAATTCCTGACGTTGCTAGGTGGAAGGAGGCAGACTTTGTCGGTCGAACTGCGCATGCGCCCGCCATTTTACACGGACACGAGAAGGAAGGGGGCCGGGGGAATGCCGTGGGAACTCGGTAACGAGACCCAGGTACCGGGGGGGGACAAAGAGGGACCGGACAAGGACCGTTCTCTCACATTTGACTGTTAGATCACGTCAAATGTGAGAGAAACCATTAAAAACCATTAAAAATCGGCATTTCATTTTGCTGGTACATGCTTGCCGTTATTCGGTTAATAACGGCGATCACTGTACCTTTAAATGAAAAAACCGGTCCGAACCGTAATCTCCGGGGTCTCAGCTACCCCCGGCAGCTGAGACCCTGGAAATTTTCCGACTCTGGGGGGGTGCTAGACCCTTTTTTCCGACCGCCGTTAAAAAGCGGCGGATCGGAAGAAGTACCCTAATTTGTTAAAGGCGTATCGGCGGTCGTTAAGGGGTTAAGCCATATAAAAGAAATATATTTTATTGAAAAGTAAAAATAAAGATAATAATAGTAATAATAATAAAGGTACCGTCACACTAAGTGACGCTCCAGCGATCCCACCAGTAACCTGACCTGGCAGGGATCGCTGGAGCGTTGCTACATGGGTTGCTAGTGAGCTGTCACACAGACAGATCTCACCAGCAACCAGTGACCAGCCCCCAGCCAGCAGCGACGAGTGGAAGCAATGCTGCGCTTGGTAACTAAGGTAAATATCGGGTAACCAACCCGATATTTACCTTGGTTACTAGCGCACACCGCTTAGCGCTGGCTCCCTGCACTCCTAGCCAGAGTACATATCGGGTTAATTACCCGATGTGTAGTCTGGCTATGTTTGCAGGGAGCAGGGAGCCAGCACTCGCCGCGTGAGAGCGGCAGACACTGGTAACGAAGGTAAATATCGGGTAACCAAGGAAAGGGCTCCTTGGTTATCCGATATTTACATTGGTTACCAGCGTCCGCAGAAGCCGGCTTCCTGCTCACTGCACATTCAGTTGTTGCTCTCTCGCTGTCACACACAGCGATGTATGCTTCACAGCGGGAGAGCAACAACTAAATAATGGTCCAGGACATTGAGCAACAACCAGCGACCTCACAGCAGGGGCCAGGTTGTTGCTGGATGTCACACACAACAACATCGCTAGCAACATCGCTGTTACGTCACAAAAGTCGTGCCTCAGCAGCGATGTTGCTAGCGATATTGCTTAGTGTGACGGTACCTTAACGCATCTGGTGTATTTAAAGCAGAAATAATAAAGGGTCACGCATGCAACAGAGTTCAAAAACACTCACAAAAGTTCTTATAATAGCAGAAGATAATATATGATGATAGCACATAAGTGTTAATGTGACACCCTGGACTATCCAGGTCGTCCCAGGTAGTCACACACACAACATCACACCCCTTCCAGTTAGGTAACACCAGTCAAACATAGAAAACCTTGTCACCACCCTCCAGGTTTGATGTCCACACCAGGGGGGGATGGAGCCAGGCGGTTGGCTCCACCCACCGAGGAATTCACAGGTCTGGAGGCGGGAACCTAAGAAGTCAAGTTCAAGGGAGTAGAGAGAGGAGTTCTGACAGTGAAGGAGGGAGGTTGTGTCCAGGAGCAGACCTGTGCTCAGGCCTACCACAGACTACTCCGGTGGCTGGGTTGGAGCCCAGTCACCATCGGCAAGGAGGCAGACGGTAGTGGCCGCCTGCAGGAGACTGGGAATACGACCGGTGGAACTGTAAGGGAGTGGGGCAGGGTAGTGGCCCGCCGGAACCGAACCGGGGAGCCAACTGGATACCGGAGCACCAGGCAGGGTACTCAGACCCCGAACTAGGCTATAAGCCAACCACCTAAGTCAAATGAACTGATTGCGGTCTGGACCTCAGGGGTTCATTCCCACCTAAGTCCCGATTGAAGGCAACAGCCCAACCATTCCGGATAAGTGCCACCGCTAAAGGCAAGAGATCCAAAGGGCCAGCGTCTGTGGGCAAACGGGCTCCTCCGACACCTATACACCGGGGAGCGGACTACCGGTGCCTAGGCACAGGAGTCAAGATTCACTCACAGGTGCAGGAGAAAGGCGGACATTGCCAACCTAACTGGAATAGCTGCAACCGGCTGCGGGCCCCATTCATCACTCCGTTTGGTTTACCAGCGACTCCAGTGTCTTGTGTCAGAGTGAGTACACCAGTGCCATCCGGCACCGCGCCGGGCTGCACCGCAACCCTGCACCCCGGCCCTCGCCAACCGGGCCCCGGGACCAACACCCCCTACCCACGGGGAGGTCAACACCTAGCTGCGCCACTACACCGCTCCCGGGAGTCCCTGTGCCTCCATCGCAGCAGTGGTGTCCACAATGACCACAAACCCGTGGGTGACGTCACGAACTATCATTTCCGAACCTAACACCCGCATCCCCCCGCGCGTAGCGCCAACCCCCCTTGCAGAGCGATGTGACCCCCGGGTCCGTGAGAGGCTCGAGCCACCACTCGCAGTACACGAGCACGGATCCGAGCGGCTCAGTGGCCGCAGCTGAGGCCGCGGGGTGGTACATTAATAAAATAATTTGTGCTATGAATAGATGCTTGATGCCAGCTGCTATGTATAACATGAAAATATCTTAATTAAAATATATATATGTACTAAGATCAATGCAAAGAACTATATATATATTATATATATATATATATATATATATATAAATATACATATATATATATGTACTAAGATCAATGTAAAGAGTAAAAGTGATGTAAGGTAGCACTTTGATCATGAGGGTAGGCAGGGCTTGGAAAGTGGCAGTGCAATATGTAGTTAGTGTGGTCACATAATAATCAAGTGACACACAGTATTATATGCTGGACATTACTTGATGAGAGGAATAAGTAATGTTTGCCACCCTCACCCTCAATATTAAAGGAGTGATCCAAAGTTAAACTAAATTTCATTCTAAATCCCTATGTACAGTGCATCTAAATAAATTAGAATATCATCAAAAAGTTAATTTATTTAAGTAATGTACTACAAAAAGGGAAACACATACATTATATAGAGTCATTACACACAGAGTGTTCTATTTCAAGTGTTTATTTCTGTTAATGTTGATGATTATGGTTTACAGCCAATGAAAACCTAAAAGTCATTATCTGAGAAAAATAGAATAATTACCACAAAACACCTGCAAAGCCTTCCTAAGCATTTAAAATAGTCCCTTAGTCTGGTTCAGCAGGCTACACAATCATGGGGAAGACTGATGCTGACTTGACAGATGTTCAGAAGGCAGTCATTGACACACTCCACAAGGAGGGTAAGCCACAAAAGGTCATTGCTAAACAAGCTGGCTGTTCACAGAGTGCTGTATCCAAGCATAATAATGGAGAGTTGAGTGGAAGGAAAAACTGTGGTAGAAAAAGGTGCACAAGCAACTGAGATAACCGCAGCCTTGATAGGGTTGTTAAGAAAAGGTTATTCAAAATTTTGGGGGAGATTCACAAGGAGTGGACTGCTGCTGGAGTCAGTGCTTCAAGAGCCACTACACACAGATGTATCCAGGACATGGGCTACAACTGTCGCATTCCTTGTGTCAAGCCACTCATGACCAATAGACAATGCCACAAGTGTCTTACCTGAGGCAAGGAGAAAAAGATCTGGACTGTTGCTCAGTGGCTCAAGGTGTTGTTTTCAGATTAAAGTAAATTCTGTATTTCATTTGGAAATCAAGGTCCCAGAGTCTAGAGGAAGAGTGGAGAGGCCACAATCCAAGCTGCTTGAGGTCTAGTGTGAAGCTTCCACAATCAGTGATGGTTTGGGAAGCCATGTCATCTCTGCTGGTGTAGGTCCACTGTGTTTCATCAAGACCAAAGTCAGCGCAGTCATCTACCAGGAAATTTTAGAGCAATTCATGCTTCCCTCTGCCAACAAGCTTTTTGGAGATGGAAATTTAATTTTCCAGCAGGACTTGGCACCTGTCCACACTGCCAAAATTACCAATACCTGGTTTAATAACCACAGTATCACCGTGCTTGATTAGCCAGCAAACTCGCCTAATCTATACCCCCTTAAATTTTCTATAGGGTATTGTCAAGAGGAAGATGAGAGACTCCAGACCCAACAATGCAGACTAGCTGAAAGCTGCTATCAAAACAACCTGGGTTTCCATAACATTTTGGCAGTGCCACAGGCTGATTGCCTCTATACTCGGCCACATTGATGCAGTAATTCATGCAAAAGGAGCCGTGACCAAGTATTGAGTGCATTTACTGTACATACCTTTCTGTAGGCCAACATTGCTGAGTTTAAAATCATTTTTTCAGTTGGTCCTATGTAATATTCTAATTTTCTGAGATATTGACTTTTGGGTTTTCATTGTCTGTAAATTCTCTCTCCAAAAATGGAGACAAACTCTAGCGCAGCGCCACCTATTGGAAGTAGCGATCCTAAAAGTCAAATGTGGATTTTTAACAATCCTTTGCATATGACCTAGGATATATAAGCCAGATCAGAATCCCAATTTGCAGACACGGTGTTTCGGGGTGCTTGCCCCTCGTCAGTGCAAAGTATGGGGTGTCTGATCTGTCTCATGAGAAGCTTTGTAGGGACCACGGGGGAACACTATTCTCCTTAAGGAGACTTTGCAAGCCACTCTGGCTGCCAGTAAAGTAAGGGGACTTATAGCTGCCACGCCCCTCTGGGGAATATTCAAATTATCTCTCCAGGAATGGAGACAAACTCTAGTGCAGCGCCACCTATTGGAAGTAGCGATCCTAAAAGTCAAATGTGGATTTTTAACAATCCTTTGCAATATGACTCAGGATATATAAGCCAGATCAGAATCCCAATTTGCAGACACGGTGTTTCGGGGTGCTTGCCCCTCGTCAGTGCAAAGTATGGGGTGTCTGATCTGGTGTCTGTAAAGCATAATCACCAACATTAACAGAAATAAACACTTGAAATACATCACTCTGCTTGTAATGACTCTATATAATATGTGTTTCCTTTTTGCATTTAATTACTGAAATAAATTATCTTTTTGATGATATTCTAATTTATTGAGATGCCCTTGTATTTTGTACTATAATCTAAGCTATTTTCTAATATACTTGTATTAAAAATTCCCTACCATTCTCTAACTACGCTGTCCACTACCATTCAATTTTTTTCCTATTTTCTGTGTGATGACGCTTTGTTTGTTAATCCCATTGCATGCTGGAATACTCAAAGTGTCATCAGCGCAGGGGGTAGAGGCTGCTGCTACTTTCACAGCCCCTGCCACCTCCCTGAAACAAAGCGTCATTAGTTCCCTTGTTTCAAGAGCTGTACTCATCCCAGCTTTGTCCCTGCTGTTTGCCTCCCTGCAAGCTGTGTGCTGTGCAATTTGCACAGTAACAGCATCCACTCTGTTGTTGGCTCAGATCAATAATATTCAGCCTACAACAGAGCGACGTCAATACCTGGCATGCAGAACACTAACGTCCCACCCACCAGTGACATTATTGGTCTCCTGCATGCTGGATATTGAAACCGCTCTTTTGCCGGCTGATTATTAATGATCTGAGCTGACAAAAAGAGTGGATGTTGTCACTGGACAGATAACACGGTCCACAGTTTGCAGAGAGGCACACAGTAGGGATGAGCATAGATTCTAAAATGAGCATCATTGATGATGCTTCATTTCAAGGAGGGGGAAGAGGTTATGACAGTGACGGCAGACTCTACCCCCTCCTCTGTTGATGTTTTGTTTGAGTATGCTAGCATGCACTGGGATTCTCAAACAAAGCTTCATCACTAAGGAAATAGTGAAAAAAGTAGAATAGCAATTAAATAGTGTAGTTAGGGAACGGTAGATATAGTATATTAGAAAATAGCTTAGATTATGGCAATAAATAGGGATTGATAATGAAATTTAGTTTGACTTTGGATCACTGCTTTACATTTTATGGTTCAGATGAGATTGACTGTTCAGAATATTGACTCAAGCTGATAGTGTTGCCACCAGAGGTGACAGCATTGTGCCGTGGCTGAAAAGAGCGATGTGACATACATTCCAATATGCCCTATGCTGTCTCCTGTTATGAATTTTATGTTCAATCTATTTGTATTGAAAATATACAACAGGATAACAGTTTTCATTAGTTGTATAGTAGAAAATACATATATAACACAAAGGTCGAACCGACAATCAATAACATGAAATGAGAAACAACCCCCTATACATCTGTAAAACAAATGCAAACATATTTAAGGCAATAGACGGGTTGCTCAGTGACAAAGAAGGGATTCCTAAAGACTGCCGGTATGCAAGCAAAGAACTAAGTAGGTTATATGTTCCTATAGAATCCCAGAGTCTAATTTCAACCTAAGAAATAATTAAACTTCTTTAGAAACCCAGATATCTGGGGAAAGTTAAAAGTAGATGTGTAAAGAGAAAAGACAAAGAAAATGAAAGGACAAGAAAAGTAGGTACCAGTGTGGGCAATCGAGGAAGACGGGGGAGGGAACATAGGAATTAGGGAGGTTGGGTTAGGGGGTCCTCCCATGTCTGACAATTGAGCATTGCTTTGCCCTGTCCTGGTTATCACTATCCATGCTTCACAGCACCAACCTGGATTCCGGCAAACTGGATCAGGGCCCTGTTAAAACAATTTATGGAAGTCTGGGGAATCTCTGAACAGGATCCATGCACCCCAGGTCCTGCAAAATTTGTCGCTAGTGCCTGCAATATCGGCAGAGAGCTCCTCCATCCTACAAATGTTCACCATCTCCGAGTACCACTTGGAGATAGTAGGGGTCGTAGAGGACTTCTAATACCTAGGGATAATGGAGCGTGCCGCCACCAGGCAGAAACGCATGATGTTTTGTTTATGGTATGTAATTGAGTGGGGTAGTATGGAAAGGAGTGCGATCTTGGGGTAATTCTCCACTGTTTATCCAGTAGCAATCGGTAACTTACGAGGACCTTTCCCCAAAACTGCTTTACAGTATTCTGCCTCACTCCAACCAGAGATTTGTCATTGTACCGACTTTCTGCCCACATCTCCAGCACAACGCTGACACTAAAGGGAATATGGTGTGTAGTTTAGATGGAAACTGGTACCATCTTGACAAAATTTTAAAATCTTTCTCCTGTGCAGAGCATGCGACTGACAGTTTATGGGTAAGTGGAGCCAGCACGATCTGAGAATGGCATGCATCATATAAAAGTGCAAATTCATAGATTTATTCCAACTGTACTATAATACAAAATGATATTTTTAGCAAATAATTGATCAATTCTTTGAGCCACCCCTGCCACGTCATGGCAATCTCAATATGGGGGTACTACTCTATATTACATATTTTATGGGTAAACAAAAAAGATTTCTCCCACTCATCGGGCGAGATATGTTGCTTCAACTCTCTTTCCCAGGCGGGCTGGTAGCCTCGTTTACCCAAGATCCCCACTCTGATGAGAATACTGTACAAAAAGGAGACCACATGTTCAGGCGGGACATCTCTCGTGAATAAATCTTCAAAGGTGCTACAGGTGCCCCAAACTCGGCTGGTGGACCCCCGCGCAGAGACAAATGCCTGTAATTGCAACAACTCTAGCCACTGCGAACCCCTAGATGGGAACTGTGTCTGAAATAATTGAAATGAGGGTAACTTATCAATCAAGATGTGCCCCAAGTGGATATCTTCCTCTGCACTCCAGGCAAAAAAGCATCTCTGTCTGTATCCGGGACGAAACGACGGTGTGGAGAATAAAGGAGTGAGGGGAGCCAATAGATTGTGTGGGAAATATTTTATTGGATATTGTGTGCCAAACTCTAAGGGGTACTTTGCACACTACAACATCGCAGGAGCGATGTAGGTGGGGTCAAATCGAAAGTGACGAACATCCGGCGTCGCTGTCGACATCGGAGTATGTGAATCCTTTTTAATACGTTTAACGAGCGCAAAAGCGCCGAAATCGTATGATCGGTGTAGCGTCGGTCATTTCCATAATTTTGGAAGGACCGATGTTACGATGTTGTTCCTCGTTCCTGTGGCAGCACACATCGCTGTGTGTGAAGCCGGAGGAGCGAGGAACATCGCCTTACCTGCATCCCGGCTGCAATGAGGAAGGAAGGAGGTTGGCGGGATGTGTACGTCCCGCTCATCTCCGCCCCCCTGCTTCTATTAGCCGCCTGCCGTGTGACATCGCTGTGATGCCACACGACCCACCCCTTTAGGAAGGAGGCGGTTCGCCAGCCAGAGCGATGTCGCAGGGCAGGTAAGTGCATGTGAAGCTGCCGTTGCGATAATGTTTGCTACGGCAGCTATCACAAGATATCGCAGCTGCGACGGGGGCGGGGACTATCGCGCTCGGCATCGCTACCATCGACTTGCGATGTCGTAGTGTGCAAAGTACCCATTAGTGTTTCCTTGGTGAAGTCTGAAAGAGGCCCTACACAAGAAAGGTCGGAGGGACGCATCCAAGGGAGGTGCTTTAGAGGTATCCCCAACCCCTCCTGCTCTATCCACTGTTTGGTGTTGTCATTGAAGTGCCAATCCAGTAGACAAGTTAGAGCCGCAGCTTGCATGTATACCTTAAAGCTAGGGAGGCCGGCTCCTCCACATGCTTTAGGGAGGGTCAGGGTGCGTAGGTTGACTCTAGGTTTCACCCTGCCCCATATAAATCGGATTATGGCAGATTGAAGGCTACGAAAAAAGCTACTGGGGGGAGATGATGATAGTCTGAAAGTGATACAAAAAGCGTGGCAGGACATCTATTTTAAGAACATTCATCCTGCCCATCCAAGACAATTTCAACCCACCATAGGACTTGAAGTTCTTGATTGTGCGCTCTAATAATGGTAGGTGGTTGAGTGTATAAAGTTTAGAGAGAGATCCACTGGCATTGAGATTCCCAAATATTTAATAGAGGAAGGCCTTCATTTGAATAGGAAGTTTGACATTGCCCGGATGACTTCGGCTTGAGACAAGGAAATGTTTAACACTTCCGATTTTGAAAGATTTACTTTAAAATTACTAAGGAGGCCAAATCTTTCAAATTCCTTCATTATGGATGGAATCGAGATGTGGGGCTGAGAGACGTATAGCAGGAGGTCATCAGCGTATAGTGCGACTTTATGATGTGTATCACCAATCTTAAGCCCCCTGATGTTGTTATTTTCCCTGAGTGCGTTAGTTAAGTGCTCCATGACCACTATGTATAATACAGGGGATAGGGGGTAACTCTGCCTGGCCCCATTTCGCATAGCAATGGAGGAGGATAGGCTTCCATTAACTCTAACCATGGCTGTTGGGTTATCATATAATGCGCCAATCTTCTGCACAAATCGGGGCCCCAGGCCCAACTGTCCCAGTGCTGTCCTCAGAAAGCCACAATGGACCCTGTCAAAGGCCTTTTCAGCATGAATAGCTAGGAGACCCAGCGGAATCGATTTACATTTAGCTTTAGCGATGAGAGACAAGGTTTTGATCGTGTTGTCTCTCGCTTCACGACCTTTAATAAACCCCACCTGGTCTGTATTAAAAATGGAGGGCAGAAAAAGGGCTAGTCTGTCGGCCAATATCTTAGAATAAAGCGTAAGATCAACGTTCAATAATGAGATAGGCCGGAAATTTGCTGCTAATGATGGGTCTTTCCCAGGTTTTGGGATCACACTAATATGGGCCTCCAAAGACTGTGGGGTTAGCCTAGTCTCATCATCTATTGAATTGAATGTTCTGGCCATAATTGGGGCCAATTGGTTCTTGAACAGTTTATAGAAGGCCAGGGTGAACCTGTCGGGGCCGGGGGACTTGCTTGAAGGGGTAGTTTGGATTGCTCTACTATTTTCAGATTCCGAGATATCCTCCTCCAAGGCCTCAATGACAGTGTTGTCCAGGGGGCAGGTCTGTTTCCCGTACGTAACCCTCAACTTTCTTTGCCAGATCTGAAAGCAGGAGCTCAGCATAATGACCTTTGATGTTATATAGGTCTTCATAGTAAGACTGAAAGACCTCCAGGATCTCTGTCGGATCATATGACTTTTTATCTCCTCTGGTGGTAATACATGGAATATAGGAAGTGTTGGCCCGGGGGTGTAGAAGTGCATTTGTCAGACGATTCATAATAGAAACCTTTTACTCTCTCTCTATGGCAAAGGAATTTCTGGTCCAGTAGGGTTTTGTAGAGTCATCCGTTGAAGTACGAGTTCAACCAGAACCGTGGGGGTGTGCGTCTGTTTGTGTACATTTTACAACCCATAGATCTGCGTCAACAAGCTCTCAATTTCTTCTGCTCTTTCCCTCTTGATCCTGGAGCCATGTTCAATCAGCACGCCACGTAGGACGCACTTCAGATCCTCCCATTGGGTAGGAAGGGAAGTTGGGTCTGAGCTGTGTATTTGCGGAAAGGAGTCAATTGAGTCCCTCAACTCCATTAGGCAAAGACTATCTTTAACCCCTTCATGACCGGCCGATTTTTCGCTTTCCGTTTTTTTTTTCGCCATTCTTTTTCTGAGAGACGTAACTTTTTTATTTTTCAGTCAATATGATCATGTGAGGGCTCAACGAGGTGTACTTTTAAGTGAAGGTATAAAGTATAGGTTTTACCATATAGTGTACTGGAAAATGGCAAAAAAATTCCAAATGCAGAAAAATTGCAAAAAAAGTGGAATAGCACTATTGTTTTTGAGATATTTTATTCACTGTGTTCACTGTATGGTAAAACTGATGTGTGGGTGTGATGCCTCAGGTCAGTGTGAGTTCGTAGACATCAAACATGTATAGGTTCACTTTTATATAAGGGGTTAAAAAAAATTCGGAAGTATGTCTGAAAAAAGTGGCGCACGTTTTACACCATATTCCGTGACCCGTAGTGTTCTCATTTTTCGGGATCTATGGCTCAGTGATGGCTTATTTTTTGCGACTCGAGCTGACATTTTTAACGGTATCATTTTTGTGCAGATGCTACATTTTGATCGCCTGTTATTGCATTTTGCGCAAAAGTTGTGGCGACAAAAAAAGTCATTTTGGCGTTTGGAATTTTTTTGCCGCTACGCCGTTTACTAATCAGATTAGTTGATTTTGTATTTTGATAGATCGGGCGTTTCTGAACGCGGCGATACCAAATGTGTGTATATTTTTTATTTTTTTAACCCTTTAATTTTCAATGGGGCGAAAGGGAAATTTTTTAAAACTTTTTTTAACTTTTTTTTATTTTACTAGTCCCCCTCTAGGGCTATAGCGATCAACAATCCGATCGCTCTGCACTATCTGCTGATCACAGCTACACAGCTGTAAACAGCAGATACGTGCACTTCCTGCTTCCCTGGCCTCCGTAGAAACCGAAAGTGAAAGTGGTTCATGTCTAGCACAGGAGTCATCACATGACCCTGTGCTACCATGACAACCACCGGAAGTCACTTGATCATGTCACGTGATTTCCTGTATCGGGCGGTAAGTAAAACTTTACCGCGATCGCGTTTATAGTGGCGCTGTCACATATTGACAGCGCCATTACAGGGTTTAAATGGCACGAGCAGATAACGATTCTCCTCGTGCCTAGCAGGCACACATCCCAGCTGTGAAAATCAGCTGAGATGTGCGCCGATCGCAGCATGCTGCTGCCGGCAGATCGCGGGCAGTAACGTTATGACCGCTAGGACGTAATTTTACTGCCCACGGTCGTTAAGGGGTTAAGTAAGTTGTTGTTTAACCGCCAAGTCCATGAGCATTGAGGGAGGGAGGATACTTGTAGGGACAGGTAAATTGGGGTATCGTCGGACCAAAAAATGTCACCTATCTCTGCACAGGGGTGCCAAGCCAGAGCCCTTTGGCTCAGCAACTGCTGTAAGAGTTGTGTGGTGGGGAGTAGTAAGTGTAGTCCTTACCTTGGGGATTTAGGATTCTGCAAACGTCAATCAGCTGGAGTGCGTGAAGAGTTCGCTTCAGGGCATGCGACTCTTTAATGGGGATGTTGCTCCGTCCGGAGGAAGAATCCATGGCCGAGTCTAGGGTAAAATTGAAGTCACTGCTAACCACCAGTGTCCCCTCTGCAAAGTCAGAGAGCAAGGTTAGAAGGGCCGTACAGGTGGAGACCTGATTAGTGTTAGGAAGGTACAAGTTTGCGATCGTAAACAGCGAGTTTGCAATTTTCAACTTGAGAAAAATATACCGACCTCTCTCGTCTATACATGAATAAACTATGGTGCTTATGAAGTGCAATCGACACCCCTTTAGACCTGGACTCAGGGTTAGCGCTGTGAAACCACACCAGGTAGACTCTATCCCGTAATGTAGGTACATGATCCTTCTTGAAATGCGGCTCTTGTAATAGGAGGATTTGGACCTTTTCTTGTGCATAGAGTACAGGATCTGTGAACGCTTCTGAGGAGTATTAAAACCCCGTATGTTAATCGAGCAACAGTTGAGAGCAGTCATGTTAATCTGAGGACCTCAGGGGACGTGGGAGGGGAATGAGGGAGAAGGGAGACAATATGGGACAGGGAGAAGAAGAGGGTTGATTCGCTGCAGTAGAGTAGAAGAGAACAAGCTCAGAAAAGAGACCTGAAAAAATACAGAAAGAGTAGAATTATAATACAAAGAAAACTGTGTTCAACCAAGAAAAAAGAGAGAAGGGGATCGCTGTTTTCTACTCCTGCCCACAGGGAGTAGAGACCCAAAGAGGATGGGCCTTTCCAACAAGGACTTTATCCCGCCGGACTGGTCCCAAGCCCAAAATCTTATCTTAATAATGAATATGCTACGGAATAATAATGTATTCATCAGGAAAAGCATAATTATTCAAGTCCTTAGCAATATAAAGCAATATAAAGACAATTCAAGGTAATGCAGTGTCACGGCCCTAAATAGCGCGCCCTGTCATGGGAGAAATTCCTTAAATGGAGTCATAGGGTGTCCAGGCGACATGGTTCATCTCCGAGGCATTAACAAGGTGGTGGACTCTTTGACCCCTCCACTGCGGGAGCCATCTCCCCTCCTCCATTCACGTGTTCGCTGTGGGAGTGGAGCCGTTGGTGCGGCCGTTGTGTCAAACCCTCTGTGGACATAAGGCCAGTCTGCTGGGGAAATGTGTATCGATGTGATTCCAAGGGCCGAACAGAATTCCGGGAGGTCATGTGGGCTGCGGAATACGTGTAGGAGGCCAGTGTGACGGACTTGTAACTTGAAGGGTGTGACGGGGTCCTGCTCCCATATCACACAATCTACAGAGCAAGAGATGGCTGTACAATCCAAAGAGCATTTATTTCAAGCAAATCAAATGGTCCATAACATAATCCACAAAACAGAGGGTAAGATTAGTCCAGTAATAATGTCCAGGTCTCTCTGAGAAGTCGCATCTTCTCCCAGAGGATCAATATCTCTCTTCTCCTGCTCACCCAGACTGACCAATTCTTCAGGTAAGCAGAAAATTTAGGTGGATCTCAAGCCCCCACCCCTGACTTAGGAACAAAAGCCTGGCAGGGGAGGGATTAAACCTGCAAACAGGACAATGTACACACAAGGAATACAGAATGGACAGTGAACCATACCTAGACATTAACCCACACAAAATGGTACATGACCCACAATATCCCACCATCACAACCTCTCATTCCTTTTTAATAAGTGAGTATGCAATGAGGTCTACACAGACCTTTGGTCACCTCACTTAAGTCCATGTTACTTCTTGCCGGGACAGTCCATCAGCGTTCTGGTGTTGACTTCCACGCTTGTATTGGATGGAAAAGCTATAGGGTTGTAAGGACAAGCTCCACTGCAGTAATCGTCCATTGTCCCCTGACATGCGGTTCAGTCACGTGAGGAGGTTGTGGTCTATCAGAATTGTAAAGTCTCTGCCATACAAGTAAGGTTGCAGTCTTTTCAGTGCCCATACAATGGCAAGGTACTCCTTTTCGATGGTGGCATAGGCAACCTCTCGATCCAGTAGTTTTCGACTGACAAAAGCGACAGGGTGTTCCTCCCCGACGGTGTTCACCTGGCTAAGAACTGTCCCAATCCTGAATGTGGATGCATCTGTCTGCACGAGGAACCTGCGTTTATAGTCTGGGGCGGCCAAGACAGGAGCAGTCATGAGGGCAGTCTTTAATGCTGAGAAGGCCTCCTCAAATGCAGTTGTCCATGTCACAGTCCATGTTCTTGCAGGTCAGGTCGGTTAGAGGCTTGGCCAAGGTGCTGAAATTAGGAACAAATTTTCTATAGTAACCCGCAGTCCCCAAAAAAATAAGTACCTGCTTCTTAGTCCGGGGTCTACACCAGTTATTAATGGCTTACACCTTGGCGGACTCAGGCCTTAGGGTCCCTCCCCCTACTCTGTGCCTGAGGTACTGCACTTCAGTCATCCCCAACTGGCATTTATCAGGGCGAATGGTCAGTCCTGCAGTCAGGATATGGTCCAGCACTATGGCCAAGTGTTTAAGATGGTCCTCCTAGGTTGTGCTGAAAATGGCAATATCGTCCAGATAAGCACAGGCAAAGTCCTGACATTGTTCCAACAGTTGATCCACTAGTCTGTGGAAGGTAGCGGGGCATTTTTCATCCCAAAGGGCATTGCCAGGAACTCAAATAGTCCAAAGGGAGTAATGAAGGCGGAGCGCTCCCGAGCGTCCTCCATTAGGGGTATCTGCCAGTACCCCATACTCAAGTCTAGCGTGGTTACAAATTGGGCACTAGCTAGACGATCCAATAGATCATCAATCCTGGGCATGGGGTAAGCATCACTCTTTGTGGCATCGTTTAATCTATGGTAATCCACACAGAATAGTGTTGTACCATCCTTTTTGGGGAAAAGAACAACAGGAGAGGCCCAGGGACTGTGACATGGCTGACTAACCCCCAGTTGTTTCATCTCCTCCAGTTCCGTCTTTATCATGCCTTGAACAGCCTCTTGGACCCGGTAGCCTGCCTGCTGGATGGGGCGTTGTCCAGATATTTCCACATGGTGGCTGGTGAGAGTAGTCCGCCCCGGCTTTGAGGAGAAAGCAGAAGCCCTTGGTCTTAGTACAGAGATAATATTGTCCTTTTGTATATCCGATAAGTGTGAGCCCTGAGGCACTTGTTCCAGGGATCCTCCCACTTGGGCGACCTGAAGAAGATCGAGGAGATACTCGTCATCGGAGTTTTCACTAGGGGGGTGGCAGACGGCCAGAACAGGCAGCGATCGGTCATGATATTCTTTCAGTATATTGATGTGGACAGTCTTTTGTCGTTGACCACTAGGGTCCAGGGCAGTGATGTAGTTAGTGTCATTAACTTAATTGACAACCTGATAAGAGCTTTCCCACGTTGCTTGAAGCTTGTTGGCAGGGGTAGCAATAATCATGAGCACCTGTTGTACTTCTATAAATTCCCGGGTCTTGGCTTTACGGTCATACCAGGTCTATTGTCTGGACTGGGCCGTTCGCTGGTGTTCTTTAGCCAAGGTAGCTAACTGGGTGAGACGGTCTCGGAACTCCAGGACATAGGGAAGGACTGGCACTCCGGTGTCTGAGACATATCCTTCCCAGTGTTCCTCCAGTAGAGCGAGAGGATCATGGACCTTCCGTCCAAACAGTAGTTCAAAGGGTGAGAACCCTGTGGACTCCTGGGGAACCTCTCGATATGCGAAGAGGAGATGCGGAAAATATTTTTCCCAGTCCTTTTCAATGTCAGCAAAAGCCAGCAGGATATTTTTGAGGGTTCCGTTAAAGCGTTCACATAGTCCGTTGGTCTGCAGGTGGTATGGAGTGGTGCGAATGGCTCAAACTCCACAGGTATGCCAGAGGGACTGGACCAGGTCTGACATAAACTGAGTCCCTTGATCTGATAATATTTCATTGGGGAACCCTAACCTGGTAAAGATGGTAACAAGAGCATTGGCTACCTTTACGGCTGTTATACTGGACAGGGCCACGGCTTCAGGATACCGAGTGGCATAGTCCACCACTGTCAGGATGTATTATTTCCCTGAGCGGCTGGGGTGGGCCAGAGGTCCTATGATGTCCACAGCTAAATGATGAAATGGTTCTTCAATTATGGGCAGGGGCTGCAGAGGTACCTTGTGTCGGGCTCCAGGATGCCGCATTCGCTGGCATATATAGTAGGTGCGGCAATAATGGGCTACCAACTGCAAAATGCCAGGCCAGTAAAAACTTTGGGTGAGTCTCTTTTCAGTCCTTTTTCTCCCTTGGTGCCCAGCCAAGGGGATGTCATGGGCCAGTTGGAGTAGCTGTGCCCTGGACTTCTGTGGAACAATGAATTGCTTGGTCACCATGTCAGCGACGCCCATGCCATTGGATAATACAATCCCTGTTCTCAGGTAAAGCAGTCTCCATTATCTCCCACATGGCCAGTCTCTGCCTTTAACCTAAGGGCTGCCAAGGTACTGTCACCTTCTGTTTCTCTTCTAAACTTCTCTCTATCCCAAGACTCTCCCAATGTAGTATCAGGGGACGGATTACTTACCAACTCTGATGGGGATTGTGGTAGCTGCTCCCTGGTGAAGTCCTGATGTTGTCGTGCTTGCATTGCTTGTAGTCGGGTGACGGCTCCCACAAAATGGCACTGTAACTCTCCAATGTCATTTCCAAGGAGGATATTGGCAGGCAGTCCTCCCATAACTCCAATCCAGCACAGTTTTTCTCCATGACCATAACCCAAATGCACAGAAGCTCGCGGTATATATTTGCGAGTCCCTCCTGCCAGGACAATGGGGATTCCAGGGCCCTGGTGAATTGCCTCGGGTCGAACTACACGAGGATCAGTGATACTCAGGAAGGCCCCTGTAGCTCTAAATCCCGACACTTTGTATCCATCGATTAAGACATCCTGCAGGTGATGTTGCCGTTGATTAGAGTAGCTTGGGGACAAAGGCAGCAGGCCGTACACTCCAGAAGGTATGTCTATTGTGCAGGGGTTCAAAGCAAGAAGGCCTGCGGAGACACCATCACATGTTTCTCAACGCTGGCAGAAAACTAGCCAGGTCTTTCACCGGGAAGGAACAACCACGGGAAGGGCAGTCTCCAGTCAAGGAGACCACCTATGCCAAACATGGTATCCATCCACAGACAGCCGTTTCGGGGTATTTGCACCTCATCAGTGTGGAGTAGGAATCTGGCTAGTGGGAGCATTGCCTAGTAAAAGACTATGTGAGCAAGGATGGTTGACCTTAGGGAGATCAACATCCACCACTGCAGAGACACCATCAACATCAACGCTGGCAGAAAACTAGCCAGGTCTTTCACCGGGAAGGAACAACCACGGGAAGGGCAGTCTCCAGTCAAGGAGACCACCTATGCCAAACATGGTATCCATCCACAGTTTTCTGCCAGCGTTGAGAAACATGTGATGGTGTCTCCGCAGGCCTTCTTGCTTTGAATATTTCCCAGGGGGCATTGCTCTAGAATCACTGCGTTGAGAAACACATGATGGTGTCTCCGCAGTGGTGGATGTTGATCTCCCTAAGGTCAACTATCCTTGCTCACATAGTCTTTTACTAGGCAATGCTCACACTAGCCAGATTCCTACTCCACACTGATGAGGGGCAAATACCGCGAAACGGCTGTCTGTGGATGGATACCATGTTTGGCATAGGTGGTCTCCTTGACTGGAGACTGCCCTTCCCGTGGTTGTTCCTTCCCGGTGAAAGACCTGGCTAGTTTTCTGCCAGCGTTGAGAAACATTTGATGGTGTCTCCGCAGGCCTTCTTGCTTTGAATATTTCCCAGGGGGCATTGCTCTAGAATCACTGCGTTGAGAAACACGTGATGGTGTCTCCGCAGTGGTGGATGTTGATCTCCCTAAGGTCAACCATCCTTGCTCACATATTGTGCAGGGGTTGGCAGTCCACTCCGGTGAAGTTTGTGATAGCTCTTCCTCAGGTAGAATGGAGTGAACAAGATGCAGCGGACGAGATGGAGGTGTGTGGGGCTCCCTCCGAGTCCTTGTGGGACAACTGGATTGCAGGTGCCCAGGCTGCACACACCGATAACATCTCCTCCCTGTGATTCCCACTGGGCGTGGTCGGAACTGTTGGGGCCCAGGATTGTGAGCTGAGGTTTTCATTGGCCTGCGGCTGGTTGGAGGGGCAAGTATAACTGGAGAGGTCCGGGGTGCAGGAGCAGGCAGTGGCTTATTGTCCAGAAGCCTACTCCATTGCGGTCGGATAGTAAGGGCCTCATCAGCCAGGGCTGCAGCTCTATCCAAGGTGTGCGGCGTGCGCTCTCTAACCCATTCCCGTATTTCTGAGGGGCACTTGTAAAGAAATTGTTCCATAAGAAATATCTGTATATTGTCCTCCACAGTGAAGGCGTCTTCCCCTTCCAGCCATCTCCGACATGCCTGGGACATCTTATGAGCATACATCCTAAACGATTCCCCCGTGGTGCATGGGAAGTCTCGGAACGGTGCCCTATGTGAGTCTGGGGTGATGGCATGGTAATCCAGGATAGTCCGTTTTACAATGTTATAATCCCGGTTCCGCTGTGAGTCAATGGTGCGATAAGCCTCTGCCAGGCTTCCGTTCAGGAGTCCCACTAACAAACGCACCCAGCCAGAGTGGGGAAACTCCATCATGACACACTGCTGCTCAAAGTCCTTGAAGAACCCTTCCAAATCTCCGGAAGCCTCATCAAATGGCTTGAAGTCCGCCCGGGTGATCCGTACAGGCTCCCGGATCGCTGGGTTTACACTCCAACTCACATTACTCCCTCTGTCGGACTCCATTGCTTCTTGTCTCTGCTTTGCTCGGTGAGCAGCCTCCTCCTTATACTGTTGAGATACACCTGGGCCCAGAGCTGCCATCTCTTCTTTGAACCACACCAACCACTGATCCCCGTCCCCAGTACTTGTCTGTCAGACATCTGGGAGGAGGTGGACTGGCTTGCATCCACCAGTAGATCAATTTTAAGCTTCTTTAATCAGTCTCTGGTAGCTCAGGCCCAGATATCTGGCTCTCTCCTGTAGACTGGATATGGTTCAGTCTCTGTACTCACTCTGTGGGTGGCTCTCCATTGGGCTGTGCTCTGTTGCTCCCACTGCTGCCACCAGTTGTGACGGGGTCCTGCTCCCATATCACACAATCAACAGAGCAAGAGATGGCTGTACAATCCAAAGAGCATTTATTCCAAGCAAATCAAATGGTCCATAACATAATCCACAAAACAGAGGGTAAAATTAGTCCATGGAAATTTCCAGGTCTCTCTGAGAAGTCGCATCTTCTCCCAGAGGATCAATCTCTCTCTTCTCCTGCTCAGCCAGACTGACTAATTCTTCAGGTAAGCAGAGAGTTTAGGTGAATCACACACACCGTCCCCTGACTTAGGAACAAAAGCCTGGCAGGGGAGGGATTAAACCTGCAAACAGGACAGGAATTCAGAATGGACAGTGAACCACGCCTAAACATTAACCCACACAAAATGGTACATGACCCACAATATCCCACCATCACAACCGGGAATCCCCATGAATAAAGACATTTTTTTCTGCTTCAAAATGTCGAGGAGAGGTCTCAGGGCTCTCCTTTTTTGTAAGGTATGGCGAGATAAATCAAATAACAGTTGAATAGGAGTGTCTTTGAACAGGATGTGATGCATCTGTCTTGCTTTGAACAAAATTTCCTCATTTTTCTTATTTTTGTGAATTCTGCAGATGACATCCCGTGGGTTAGAACCCTGCGCCGGTCTTGGTCCCAAGGACCTGTGAGCTCCTGTACAGACTAGAAAGACCCAAGCTGCCCAATTCCAAACACCACCTTTGACTTGACTCTTAAAAGGCCGTTGAGGGGTTTCTCGTACCTGTTGAAAAACCGGAGGGGAGTCCACAATACACTGCCAAGAAGGGGAGAAGAAGACGTACAGGAGGATACAAAAAAACAGAGTGGAAAAACTAAAACACATTCATATATGGTAGAGAGGAAAAGCTAAGGAGAGTTACAAATTAGTGAAACAAGTAAAACCTTATAAAAAAAACCCCCCAAAAACTACAAGTAGTGAAAGGAGAGACCAGAAGAGAAAGGAGTAATTTTCAAAAAGGGTAAAAACAGCTTTATTTATCATACTATTAAAACCAGTATCAAAACAGTGTACAAATTTCTGACATACAATGAAAGCTGCAAACATGAAATGACATGTGAGGAGAGGTGAAAGAAGCCTGTGCCAGTGCTGGCAATGCACCAAGTGAAAAGCTCCCAAAATAACCTCCTGGCAATAGGGTCGGCCCAAAAGCGGACAATAAATCCCAGCAGGAGGGAGGGAGGGAGACCAGAGGTCTGTGGTTACCAGCTCCCAAAATGACCTCCTAGAAATCAGATCAGCCCAGTGGCGAACAGTAAGTCCCAGCAGGAGGGAGGGAGAGAAACCAACGGGTCTATAATTACCAGTCAGGGGTGGCACTGGAACAGGCAGGCGGTGGACAAGGGAAACCCCCTAAAGCATCCGACGTACGTTTCGCTATACTGTTTGCTTACTCATGGATTTGATCATCCATGAGTAAGCAAACAGTATAGCGAAACGTACGTTGGATGCTTTAGGGGGTTTCCCTTGTCCACCGCCTGCCTGTTCCAGTGCCACCCCTGACTGGTAATTATAGACCCGTTGGTTTCTCTCCCTCCCTCCTGCTGGGACTTACTGTTCGCCACTGGGCTGATCTGATTTCTAGGAGGTCATTTTGGGAGCTGGTAACCACAGACCTCTGGTCTCCCTCCCTCCCTCCTGCTGGGATTTATTGTCCGCTTTTGGGCCGACCCTATTGCCAGGAGGTTATTTTGGGAGCTTTTCACTTGGTGTATTGCCAGCACTGGCACAGGCTTCTTTCACCTCTCCTCACATGTCATTTCATGTTTGCAGCTTTCATTGTATGTCAGAAATTTGTACACTGTTTTGATACTGGTTTTAATAGTATGATAAATAAAGCTGTTTTTACCCTTTTTGAAAATTACTCCTTTCTCTTCTGGTCTCTCAATTCAATGGAGTAAACAGTGAGCCTTTGCTCTCATGGTATTGCAGGGCCACTGTCACTTTGCATTATGTGTCATAAGTTTTTTGTTTTATTAAGTAGTGAAAGGAAAAGGTGCTGGGAACGAAAGCAAACTGGCTCACTGAATGATTTAAACTGGAATTTACTCTATAAAGTAGATCCCATTGCTGAAGTGCTGGAGCTTTTAAACACAAGTCCACCTAGAGGTATAAAGGTGCAGGGTGTGGTGGTTACAGTTCATAAGGGGGATAATGTGGAAGTTATAGCTCATTAGGGGAGACAGTGTGGTGGTCATAGCCAGGGCCGCCACTAGGAATTTCAGGGCCCCATACTGGCAAAATTATGGGGCTCCCTTGAGACTCCACCCAGGCTCCACCCCAGCTCCACCTCCATCCCGCAAACCTTCCACAGTCCGCCACCACTCTTGGAAAAACATACATATACATATGTATATATATATATATATATATATATATATATATATATATATATATATATATATATTATACACAGTCATGGCCAAAAGTCTTAACACCCTTGAAGTTGTTCCAGAAAATGACGTATTTCCCTCAGAAAAGTAATAATACACCCTCTATACAGCCTGCCCCTCTCCATAATGCACCTTCTACATCGCCCCTCTCTATAATACCATAACACACTACCTACCTACTAGAGATGAGCGAACCGGTCGCGGTTCGGCTCGCCGAACGGGGGTCCCGTTCGAGTTCGGTTCGTCGAACGTTCGACGAACCAAACTCGAACCTATAGGCTATAATGGGAGGCAATCACAAACACATAAAAATGCATTATAAATGTACACAAACAGTTAATAAACATTGCCATAACACTTACCGCTCCTCGCGATCCCTTCTGCACTCTGTCTCCTGCCGCTATTCCATTCGAGGATCGCTGAATCCTCCCGGTGACGGCACTGCCAGCAGAGATGCAGGACCTATCGTGACGTCAAAATAGCCATGTGACCAGTCACGTGGCTATTATCTCATTGGCTACAGACTGGTCACATGACTATGACGCGTCATGTAGGACCTGCAAGTGCATCTCTCCGGTACACGGTGCACATATGTGTATCGCCGTGTACCGGCGACATGCTCTAGCACACGGTCGACTCCCCGTTCCGTTAGGGACCGGCTGACACAGCCGGTCATTAACGGAGATCACCGTTGCCATAGCAACGCAGTTAGCGGTGACGTCACCGCTAACCGCGGCTCCGAGAGCACCGTTGCTATGGTAACGCGTCTGTCAGCGTTACCGCTGTTACCGCTGACAGCCAGCACTGATCACTCACGGAGTGAAGGCTGCACGCTGCTTCCCGATTGTAGTGAGGATTGTAGTGAGGATGAGGTTCCCCAGCCCCAAGTGATGGGCTGGTGCACCTCATCCTCACTACAATCGTCACTACTACTACACTAGAAAGAAAGAAGACAGAAGAGCAGGATCGTGGAGGGCTGACAGGGGGGTAATAAAGATGGAGTCTCTAATGTGTCTGTGTATTTATTTCTATTAAAGTATTTTTTCTCTGTGTGGTGTTTTTTTTTAACCCTTTATTGGAGATTCTTAATGGCCGGGTCAAACGTGCCTGACATTAAGAATCTCTGGCTTAATACTGGCTAGTAAAACAAAGCCAGTATTAACTCATGATTACCCAACAAGCCACCCGGCTCCAGGGCTGTTGGAAGAGTTGGATACAGCGCCAGATGATGGCGCTTCTATGAGAGCGCCATTTTCTGGGACGGCTGGGGACTGAAATCCGCAGCAGAGGCGCCCAGAAACCTCGGGCTAACCTGTGCTGCGGATTCCAATCCCCAGCTGCCTAGTTGTACCCGGCTGGACACAAAAATGGGGCGAAGCCCACGTCATTTGTTTTTTAATTATTTCATGAAATAAGTGAAATAATTAAAAAAAAACATCTTCCCTATATTTTTGGTTCCCAGCCGGGTACAAATAGGCAACTGGGGGTTGGAGGCAGCCCGTGGCTGCCTGCTGTACCTGGCTAGCATACAAAAATATGGCGAAGCCCACGTCATTTTTTTGGTGGGCAAAAAAATTCTGCATACAGTCCTGGGTGGAGTATGCTGAGCCTTGTAGTTCTGCAGCTGCTGTCTGCTCTTCTCCATACAGACAGACAGCAGCTGCAGAACTACAAGGCTCAGGATACTCCATCCAGGACTGTATGCAGAAGTTTTTTGCCCCCTGAAAAACTTATGTGGGCTTCGCCATATTTTTGTATGCTAGCCAGGTACAGCAGGCAGGTACGGCTGCCCCCAACCCCCAGTTGCCCATTTGTACCCGGCTGGGAACCAAAAATAAAGGGAAGCCCTTTTTTTATTATTTCATGAATTTCATGAAATAATTAGAAAACAAATGACGTAGGCTTCTCCCCATTTTTGTGTCCAGCCAGGTACAACTAGGCAGCTGGAGATTGGAATCCGCAGCACAGGTTGGCCTGAGCTTTCTGGGCCCCACTGCTGCGAATTGCAGTCTGCAGCCGCCTCAGAAAATGGCATTTTCATAGAAGCGCCATCTTCTGGTGCTGTATCCAACTCTTCCAGCACCTGCCTGCTATACCTGGCTAGCATACAAAAATATGGTGAAGCTCACGTCCTTTTTTTGTAGTTTTTTGGCAAAAAAAAATAAAAAATGCTTCCCTGGATTTTCCATTGCCAGTGAAGGTAACACCAAGCAGTGGGGGTTAGCAGCCAGTAGGTGCTTGGATTACCCTTAGCTAGCAATACAAAAAATGCAGCGGGAGCCCATATATATTTTTTTTAATTATTTATTTAAATAACTAAAAATAAAATGGGCTTCCCTGTATTTTGATTGCTGGACATCACAGTGCTGTAAAAATAAATCTTTAAAAAAATGTTGTAGCGCTCCGCGGTATTTGTGATTCTCAGCGCAGATAAAGCAGACAGCTATGGGTTGCCACCCCCATCTGCCTGCCGTTACCTTGGTTGGCAATCAAAATACAGGGAAGCCCATTAATTTTTTCTATTTAAAAAATAGTTAAAAAAAAAATGACGTTGGGTCCCCCCATTTTTGATAGCCAGCTAGGGTAAAGCAGACGGCTGTAGCCTGAAAACCACAGCTGGCAGCTTTACCGTGGTTGGGGATCCAAAGTGGAGGTCCCCTCAGGCTCTTTTTTATAATTATTTTATAAATATTAATAATTACACAATAAAAGTAGGGTCCCCCCCAAATTGGATCACCAGCCAAGGTAAAGCGGACAGCTGTGGTCTGGTATTCTCAGGGTGGGAAGGTCCATAGTTATTAGGCCTTCACAGCCTAAAAATAGCAGGCCGCAGGCACCCCAGACGTGGCGCATCCACTAGATGCGCCAATCCTGGCGCCTCACCCCAGCTCATCCCGTGCCCTGGTGCAGTGGCAAACGGGGTAATAAATCGGGTTGATACTAGCTGTAAAGTAACCTGAGATCAAGCCCAGCAGTTTGTGATGTCATGGCGTCTATTAGATACCCAACATCATAAACTGTCAGTACTAACAAAAAAAAAAAAAATCGACAAAAGAAATTTATTTGAAAAAACAGTCCCCAAAACATTTCCTCTTTCACCAATTTATTGTAAGAAAAAAAATAAAGGGGTCCCACGACGACTCTGGACCGTCTAGAATATGGGGGGGAGACCACTCAGGGAACGGTATCCCCCATTTTCTAGGAGTGCGGGACCCTTCATGTGAGGAGTGTGGGTGCAATGAATCTGCACTCACTCTTCTCGGGTCCACAGCAGCAGAGTCCATGTCGTAATGGTTGCTACCAAAGCTGCAATGCCCTGCTCATGAGGTAAGGGCATGCCTAATCAGGAGAACTACTGTAGAGGAAGCTCTGCTCACTGGTATATAGGTGCTCAGAGGTAATAATAGATAAAATTAGTGAGTAACCTCGGCACTCTAAATCTCCCAGACTAAGTCAGTAAGTCACAACGGATAGTAATGCAAAATCACTCTTTATTGGTCCGTATTAAGAAAAAATTTTTTTTCAAAAGCATATATGTTTTTGTCCAAAACAAGTTACAAATGACGTTTCGGCCTGAGCCTTCGTCAGATTGGACTTATCTGCATGTAATCATGAAAAATGACAATAATCAGTATCACATAAGAGTGAAGAGAACAATAACATAAACTCGAACAATGTAGAGGTACAATTGGGATGCAGCAAAAAAATTGCAACACAGCAAGAAATGAAACACATGATACAAATGTCATAATACAGTACAAGGACAATATAGTAATGACAAATATGGGGTCAGAGTAGGCTTAGACAGCTCTGGTACGAAAGAGATGTCAATCATAAAGTAACATGTGCAGTAGGTGTAGAGCTACAGTATGCATGGCAGAGCTAATGGGTAGACCGACCATAGAAAAAGAACGGAGAAAAAGTGGAGAAAAAATGGAGAAAAAAATGGAGAAAAAGTGGAGAAAAAGTGGAGAAAAAATGGAGAAAAAGTGGAGAAAAAGTGGAGAAAAAAATGTGAGAAAAAGTGGAGAAAAAGTGGAGAAAAAATGGAGAAAAAAATGTAGAAAAAGTGGAGAAAAAATGTAGAAAAGTGGAGAAAAAAGTGGAGAAAAAGTGGAGAACAAATGGTGAAAAAAATGTAGAAAAAGTGGAGAAAAAGTGGAGAAAAAATGGAGAAAAAATGGAGAAAAAGTGGGAGAAAAAGTGGAGAAAAAGTGGAGAAAAAAATGGAGAAAAAGTGGAGAAAAAGTGCAGAAAAAGTGGAGAAAAAGTGGAGAAAAAATGGAGAAAAAGTGGAGAAAAAGTGGAGAAAAAATGGAGAAAAAGTGGAGAAAAAATGGAGAAAAAGTGGAGAAAAAGTGGAGAAAAAGTGGAGAAAAAATGGAGAAAAAGTGGAGAAAAAGTGGAGAAAAAGTGGAGAAAAAGTGGAGAAAAAAATGGAGAAAAAAATGGAGAAAAAGTGGAGAAAAAGTGGAGAAAAAAATGGAGAAAAAGTGGAGAAAAAGTGGAGAAAAAGTGGAGAAAAAATGTAGAAAAAGTGGAGAAAAAGTGGAGAAAAAGTGGAGAAAAAAATGTAGAAAAAGTGGAGAAAAAATGTAGAAAAAGTGGAGAAAAAGTGGAGAAAAAATGGAGAAAAAAATGTAGAAAAAGTGGAGAAAAAATGTAGAAAGAGTGGAGAAAAAATGGAGAAAAAGTGGAGAAAAAGTGGAGCACCCTTTGGTGCCTTTCATGTGGCACTAAAGGGTGCTTAGCTTTGTATTTAGCCAAAAAAATGAAAAAAAAAATGACGTAGGGTTCCCCCTAGTTTTGTAGCCAGCTAGGGTAAAGCAGACGGCTGCAGCCTGCAGACCACAGCTGGCAACCTCACCTTGGCTGGTAATCCAAAACTGAGGGCACCCCACGCTGTTATTTTAAATTAAATAAATAATTAAAAAAAAAACACGTAGGGGTCCCCCAAAATTGGATCACCAGCCAAGGTAAAGCAGACAGCTGGGGCCTGATATTCTCAGACTAGGGAGGTCCATGGTTATTGGACTCTCCCCAGCCTAAAAATAGCAGGCCGCAGCCGCCCCAGAAGTGGCGCATTCATTAGATGCGCCAATCTTGGTGCTTCGCCCCAGCTCATCCCGCGCCCTGGTGCGGTGGCAAACGGGTTAATATATGGGGTTAATACCAGATATGTAATGTCACCTGGCATCAAGCCCTGGGGTTGGTGAGGTCAGGCATCTATCAGATACCCGACATCACCAACCCAGTCAGTAATAAAAAAAAATAGACGACAAACACATTTTTATTTGAAAAAACACTCCCCAAAACATTCCCTCTTTAACCAATTTATTAGAATGAAAAACAAATCCAGGTCTGGTGTAATCCAAGGGGTTGCCATGACGATCCACACTGTCCCAGTCAATGAAGAGCAGAATGTTCCCCATTGGCTGGGAGAGCAATGCAGTGACCTGAGCTAACATCAATGGGTCAGCCCAGGTCACTGCAGGGCATGACAAGTGCTGCTGCCAGCGAGGTACATTACCTGCGCTGATCTCCAGCACACTGACAGCCCCTGTCACTGAGTTCAATGACCGCCGCCTTCACACCAAGTATCGCGAGAGGCCCGTGACGTCACCGCTAGTCAGTCTCGGGTCGGAAGCGAGAGAAGGTGATGTGACAAGCGGCGGCCATGGAGGACAGTGACAGCGCTGAGGTCGGGATGGCGGGACTTCATCACCGCAGGTAAGCCGAGCGGGACCATGTGTGTGTGTGTGTGTGTGTGTGTGTGTGTGTACGTGTGTACAATACATGCCGCGGGCAGGAGGGGGCGGAACAAGCTGAGCGGGGAAGTGTGGGCTTCCTGCACGTAACTAGGATAAACATCGGGTTACTAACCAAAGCGCTTTGGTTGGATACCCGATGTTTATCTTGGTTACCAGCTTCTGGCAGGCTGCCAGCGATGGCTCCTGCACACTGTAGCTGTAAAAAGCCCTGCTTTTTGCTGCTAGAACCGTTCTCGAACGTATCTAGAACTATTGAGCTTTTGCAAAAAGCTCGAGTTCTAGTTCGATCTCGAACAGCCCCCAAAATCACTCGAGCCTAGAACTGGAGAACCTCGAACCTAGAACCGCGCTCAACTCTACTACCTACACCGCCTCTTTCCATAGTAGATGCTCTACACCTCCCTGCTCCATAATACACACTCTACACCGCCTCACCCTTCTAAGATCATAGAAGCCGCTTTAGATAGGACCGCAACTGCGACTATTAAATATGATAGATCTTCCAAAAAAATCTCTAAAAGAATATCCAAGGAAATGCCTAATAAGGTCACCAAAGAAAGATGCGCCTTTAATTTTAAGTACAACTCTATGTTTGATACTGTGAGGTCTAGTATAAAAAAAACACTGGCATCTGTTAAAGAATGACAAGGATCTCAGAGATCTAGTTAAGGAGGGCCCTTTGGTATCCTATAGAAGATGCCAGAATTTGGGTGACCTCTTAGTCAATAATAGATTTGTACCTACAAAAGAAAACACCTGGTTAGACCGAAAAAGAATGAAGGGTAATTTTAGATGTGGGAATTGTCCCTTTTGATTGGCTCATAAAACGGGGGACGTTGTTAAAGTGGGGTGCGAATATCTTAGGGTTAATGACTTTATATCATGCAAGTCCACTTATATAGTGTACGCTATATTTTGTCCCTGTAATTATTATTACATTGGAAAAACGATTCGGCCCCTTTATGTCCGTTTTAGGGAACACTGCAAATCATTAACATCAGGGGTAGGCTCAGCACGCCTTATCAAACATATGCAGGAATGTCATAATAGCAATTCTAGCTTACTGTCATTTGCAGGTCTGTTTAAAGTTAACCCCAGTAGCAGAGGCGGCGATATGCACCGCATGCTACTACAAAAAGAATCCAGATTGATTTTAGATCTAAACGCAATGGGACCGCTAGGTCTGAACGATAGGAACGATTTATCTGTTTTTCTCTAAGTACCTTTCTTCTATTTAGTATGATGACTATATGACACACTGACTGCGATGTCCTTTTATGAATGGTACTATCTGATCTTGATCTTTCTCTAACGAAAAGTAGCTATTGAATATATTTATATATTATACTTCTAAAAAGAAGATATGTATTAAGCTGTATTATCCAGAAAATGGCTTTATTATAATGTTTGATCGGATTATGTTTTATTCCTGAAATGACATATTGTGAACTTATTTGTTCTTCGTTATATTTCCATATAAAGAGATATGCATGTCAGATTGCTATGTATTAACACCTTTGAAAACATTCACCTGTTTTTGTTGCGGCAACTAATTGTATACTTGCATTTTAAATCATTTTGCTGACGTAGTATCTGCACCATCTGTGTTTAAGAGGGCGGTACTGCTTGGCAGTTTGCACTGGACCCGTGGAAGCTAAGATCTAGCGAAACGGCACGCCGTCGTCCGGCGTTGTATGGTTTGTCTTACCCTCCCCACCGCTTGTACCTACATGTTTTCTTAAAATAAAGATGGAATAAGATGGAGATCTTCGTGGAGTGCGACTCTCTTTCTCCTTTGGATTACTTGTGGCTTGCACTCTGAGTCTGCACCAATATCCCTTCCATGGTTTATCGGGGCTTGAATTGCGGAACATACGGCAACACGCGGAGTAGGCGGTGCACCGGGACTTCTTACTTCTACTATACATATACACATATATATATATATATATATATATATATATATATATATAAAATATACACAGTCATGGCCAAAAGTCTTAACACCCTTGAAGTTGTTTCAGAAAATGACGTATTTCCCTCAGAAAAGTAATAATACACCCTCTATACCACCTGCGCCTCTCCATAATGCACCTTCTACATCGCCCCTCTCTATAATACCATAACACACCACCTACCCACACCGCCTCTTTCCATAGTACATGCTCTACACCTCCCTGCTCCATAATACACACTCTACACCGCCTCTCTCCGTAATACACCCTCTACACCGCCCCTCTCCATAATGCACCTTCTACACTGCCCCTCTACATAACACCATAACACACCACCTACACAGCCTCTTTCCATAATACACGCTCTACACTTCCCTACTCCATAATACACGCTCTACATCGCCTCTCTCCATAATACACCCTCTACACTGCCCCCCTCCGTCACACTCTGCCCCCCTCCTTCACACTCTGCTTCTCACAGTCTGCCCCTCTCTGTCAAACTCTGCCCCTCACACTCAGCACCTCTCTTGTCACACTCAGCCCATCACACTCCGCACCTTTCTTGTCACACTCAGCCCATCACACTCGGCACCATGCCCATTGTCACACACAGCCCCTCACACTCTGCACCTCACACTCTGCTCATCTCTATCACACTCAGCCCCTCACACTCAGCACCTCTCATTACACTGAGCCCATCACACTCAGCACCTCTCTTGACATATTGAGCCCATCACACTCAGCACCTCTCTTGACACACTGAGCCCATCACACTCAGCACCTCTCTTGTCACACTGAGCCCATCACACTCTGCCCCTCTCTTGTCACACTCAGCCCCCCACACTCTGACCCTCTCTTGTCACACTCAACCTCTCACAGATCAGCACCTCTCGTTACACTGAGCCCATCACACTCAGCACCTCTCTTGACACACTGAGCCCATCACACTCAGCACCTCTCTTGACACACTGAGCCCATCACACTCAGCACCTCTCGTCACAGTGAGCCCATCACACTCAGCCCCTCACACTCAGCACCTCCCTTGTGACACTCAGCCCATCACACTCAGCACCTCACTTGTCACACTCAGCCCATCACACTCAGCACCTCTCTTGTCACACTGAGCTCATCACACTCAGCCCATCTCTGTCACACTCAGCCCCTCATACTCAGCCCCTCACACTCAGCACCTCTCTTGTCACACTGAGCCCATCACACTCAGCACCTCTCTTGTCACACTGAGCCCATCACACTCAGCCCCTCACACTCTGCCCATCTGTCACACTCAGCCCCTCACACTCTGCCCCTCTCTTGTCCCACTGAGCCCATTACACTCAGCCCCTCACACTCTGCCCATCTCTGTCACACTCAGCCCCTCACACTCTGCCCCTCACACTGAGCCCATCACACTCAGCACCTCTCTTGTCACACTCAGCACCTCTCTTGTCACACTCAGCCCATCACACTCAGCACCTCTCTTGTCACACTCAGCCCATCACACTCAGCACCTCTCTTGTCACACTGGATTTGCTAGATGGCAAAAGGAAATGGGAGTTTAAAACAAAACAAAAAAACTGTTTTAACATGGCCCTGGGAGGTAGCAGCTCAGAGCGACCGCCCCCCTCCGGTATAGTATTAGTCACCAGTAACCCCCGCACCCCTTCATTGTCCCCTCCTCAGTTAATTCGTCACCACTAACCTCTCCCTCCTCTGGCACCTCCGTACGGGCCCCCTGCCGAGCTGCTTCTCCTCTTGTATGTGCCCTGGCTGCGCCAGTGCCGTTCTCCTAGGGGCCCCCGCCACTGCGTCTCTCCGTGAAGGCCCCCGCTGTGCCGCTTCTTCTCCTGCCAGCCAGGCGGGAACTTTTGAAATGACACATGCGCGCGCAGTACTGACGTCATCAGGGCGCGCGCGTGTGTCACAGAGAAAGTGCCGGTCAGGGAACAGTGGAGAGATTCCTGCGTTCCGCTGCCTGCACTGACTGTGCAGAACTGCAGGATTGCTCCCTGCCTGGCACGCAGCGTGTGATGAGGGCGATCTGACCAGGGTCCCCAAATGCCTGGCGCTCTGGACAACAGGTCAGATTGCCCTCATTACTGACCGGCGAACAAGAGCCCCAGCATGACAGCCGCGCTCAGGGAATAACCAGCTCCCACTACGGGGCCCAGACTTTAACACTGCCGTATCAGGCAGCCCGACAGCACAGCCCTCATAGTTGCGCCCAGGGCAGATGCATCGCCAGCCCCCCTAGATACCGAGTATATAGTTGCATACCCGAATATATCCAGCACGCGTGGCTAATTTGCATACGATGCAAATTAGCCACGTATATAGTGTCAAAAGCAACACTGCAGGGGTCCTCTGCTGCGGCTGTGACTGGGGGGGGGGTCGGTGAAGAGGGGTGGGGGCATGGCTGGCTCGGGGCTTAATAAAGCTAAGTAATTGTCCCTGGCTTTGTTGGGCCCCCCTCTTCACTGGGCCCCCTACACGAGTCTCAGTAGTAATGCCCTGATGGCGACCCTGGTCATAGCTCTTAACCTTCAGTTAATCTCGCCAAAATACCAGTACATGGGACCCCAAGCACCTCACCATGGCACATTTAGTGGTCTTGCAATGCATTGTGGAGGGAGGGGCACCAGAGCTAGGAAGCTACCGAAATGTAAGGTTACCTACCTTCTATACTTGCAGAAATAGGACAAAAAGAACCTCTTTAATAAAGTGCTGTGCCATCTGACAAGTTAAGGGTTACTATGTTTGGTATTTCGACATTCAGAATGCCCAATCCATCAAAATATAAAATAAATGAATCTGATCGGTAAAGGGCATAATGAGAAAAGAAAGCAAAATGCCAGAATTTTGTTTTTTTTCGGTTGCCGCAACATTCCAATAAAATGCAATAAGAGACAATTAAAACATCACATCTACACTAAAATTGTAACATTAAAATGTCAGCTCATAACAGAAAAAATAAGCTATCCGTTAGCCCCAGATCCTGAAAAATGAGAACGTTACGGGTCTCGGAAAATGGGACCAAAATTGCAATTCTTTTTGTTGCTAAATTTCTGAATTTTTTTCCCCCACTTGAAAAAAGAAAAAACTATACATGTTTGCTATCTAGAAACATGTACTAACCTGGGGAATTATACTAAAAGGTCAGTTTTAATATATAATGAACATGGCAAAATAAAAAAATACCCCTAAAATCATTGGGGAATTGCACTTAGAATTTTTTTCCTGTTTTCCAGTACAATTTGTGGCAGAATGAATGGTGTCATTCAAAAGTACAACTTGTCCCGCAAAAAGCAACGGCTATATTGACGAAAAAGTAAAAAAAATTAGGGCTCATGGAAGAAAGGGATGAAAAAAACGAATACAAAAAAACTTAAAATCGACGTGTTGTGAAAGGATTAAAGGAATTGTTATTTTCCCCAGGCTCAGTGTGTTATAAAAAATACTCCCAAATCGTACTTTACTTATCTTTCCTGGATCTATCACTGAGTATCCAGCGATTGTGTCTGTAATTGGCTACAGCACTGACATAATAATGACAGTGGAGCAGCCAATCACTGTGCTTAGCAGTGGGGCATTCTGTCTACATTGGCAAAGCTAAGTAATTGGCTGCTGTGCTGACGTTGGGACATAGCCACTGTAGCCAATTAAAGTAGCGGAAACTCATCAGTGGGCCCGGGGACGATGATTAAAGTGTTGTTTACAAATTGGCAAAGTCTCACAAAGCTGTACATATAGCAAGACAGTGAGGAACCCCTCCTCAACCTACCTCCACTAAAGGGTCAGAGCTTTTATTAATGTATTAGTAAGGAAATTCTTGACTTGTCCTAATCTAATATATAAAGCTGACTCTGTGTGTGTAGGTGTGTGTGTAGGTGTGTGTGTGTGTATGTCCGGGATTGGCATCCGCACCGTCGCAGCTACAGCCACAAAATTTTGCACACTCACATGTCTGGACCCCAAGAGCGTCATAGGCTATGTTTCGAGGGGAAATTTTAACCCCACGCTTTATAGTTATTCGCCAAAAAACCTGCCTCCATTAAAGCGAATGGAGCTGGGAGCCACAGTGCAGCCAAAACTTCAGAAGAATGCGCAGCCACACCCTTATATGGAATGTTGGCGTGTCACAATGTAGCCAGGGAAAGACACAGACACAGACAGGGAAAGAAACAGACATAGACAGGATAAAAGACAGACAGAAAGAGACAGACACAGACAAAGAGACAGACTGACCTAGGGAAAGAGACAGACAGGGAAAGAGAGAGACAGGTTAAGAGACAGACAGACAGGTAAAGAGACAGACACAAACAAAGAGACAGAGACAGACACAGGGAAACAGACAGGAAAAGAGAGGGAAAGAGACAGACAGGGTAAGAGAGGGAAAGAGACAGACATGGAAAGTGACAGAGATCGATAGACAGATAGGGAAAGAGATTTAGACCGACGGAGAAAGAGACAGAGACAGTCAGAGACAGAGATAAAGAGATAGAGAGAGAGAGAGACAGAGAGATATATACAGAGGGGGAGACAGACAGAGAATGGGAGAGAAACAGAGAGACAGTTAGTATCCCGGGCGTTAATACATTCTAGTTATACATTCTATCCCGGGAATGTTAATACATTCTATTTTTTTAACAACAGTTATTAACCCGAGCGAAGCCAGGTTGTACAGCTAGTTATATATATTTGTGGAAGGGTTTTAGTTTGGTCTCCCCATGAAGTTTCCCAGGAATTTGGTAGGTACTTTTTAAAAAGAATCTGTCAGCAGGCTTTTGCTATGTAAACTGAGGACAACATGATGTAGGGGTTAAATAACAAAATCTATGTCTGTAGTATTGTTTACTTAAACTAATGGCTCTATTACCCAGTGATTAACATTGCATGACAAGAAACACAGGTGCAGGAAAGTCTGACTGCATCTCTGCTGTGAGTGACACCTCATGCTTAAAACTCAATTCTTTGATTATGTGACATTAGCTGCACCCAGTAATCTATGTGATATACCGCTGGATTAAGAGTCTCCTTAACTACATTATGTTGCTGTCAGATGAGGTAGCAAAAACCTGCTAACAGATTCCCTTTAATGATTGCATCATTTATATAAAGTGTACTGTTATGCTCTTTTCTGCTGCTCACTTTCAGAAGATACTATTGATGGAAGTTCACGATTTTTCCCTTTATCAATAGTAAATGTGACAAATATTATGGGCAGTTTTTTCACTTTCATACCACTATGGCCCATGTATTTTCTTTTTATTACACCTTTAAAAACTGCCACTTCCTCAGATAACCTTTTTTTCATTTGTTTAATCAGGACCTAGTACCATACATTAAAAATTATTTATCAGAAATAATTAAGAATATGTGATTTACATCAATACGATTCATCAACAAAACCAGGTCTGTTTCCTGATTATTAATTTTCTGACTTGTTGTTCATTCTGCCGTTTCAGGTGGAAGGATTGATAAATAGAGAATACAAAATTAAAGGGGTATTCCCATCTCCAAGATATTATCCCAATACGTAGTACATGTAAGGCTGGATTCACACGATCGTATTGCATCCGATGCGAGTGCATCAGATGCGAAATGCTAATGGCCCTCGGCTCCCACTGTGCTGCCAGCATGAGCCAAGTGTCATGCAACTGATCCTTTCCTGAGATCGGATCACAGCTGTAGAGGAGAGGGAGGGATTAATCTCTCCATCTCCTCCATTGGCAGCTGATGCGATTATCACACTGCGCTTAGATGTCATCTGAGTGCAGTCCAACGTTTCACTTGCACACATAGAATTGTATGGGTGTGAGTGACACGGCTCTCGCTGACAATTGCAGCATGTTGTGACTTTTTGCTCATCCAGAATCTGGATGAGAAAAAAGCTGACCATCTGTTCTCCCTCAGTAAATAACATTGGTCCGAGTGCAATGCAAGATTTTCTCACATTGCATTAATCCGAGTCATACGCTTGTGTGAGCGTACCCTTATAAGAAGAATGTTAGCAAATATCTCCAATAAGAACTGTAATATAGTTCTTTTTATTCACTAAGTCACTTACCTCATTTGCAGGTCATTGCAGGACTTAAGGCATCCATGGTTAACTAACTAACTGTCACTATATACGTGGTCGTAACCATGAATACCTAAAGTCGTGCAATGCCCTGCACATGAGGTAAAAGACATGGCTATATCAGGAGAACTATACTACCTTTCTAATTGGATGTGTTTATTATTACACCTACTACATATTAGGATAGGATCTTGGAGATGGGAATAACCATTTAAGTAGTGAGTTTTCTACTAGCACTAACAATTCATAGCTTAATTTTTCCATGCTCCTAATGTAAACAACCAGAAAAAAAATGTATTCAAATTTCTTGAAAAAAAATCAAAAATTCACTTTGTCCTTATCCACTGTCTCTAGAGCTTTTGGATTAGAGATAAATAAGTGTAAGCTGAAAGCTAAAACATTATCTCATTGAGCCCTTATTGTATTAGGCACCAATTTAATAAGAACACAGTTGCCTTTTTCAAAATAGTGTTCATACATTTGTCACAAATGTAGAAAAGGAACAAAATACGTATGAACTTCAAAGAAACTGATTATTATAAAAGCTTACATTTTCTTTCCACACAGCAGTTACTCCTACTAATCAGCAGGAATTACATTTCAGCCCACATGGCAGTTAGAAAAACCAAACCCTTTCACAGAGCCTCAAAACAAGAAAGGAGATGTAAAGCTCTTTTTTCCATGATCCTGTTTTTTCCTGTATTGCTTAAGTAAAGTAGGGTCATTAAAAAAAAAAAAAAAATATGGTTGTCAATGTCAACGCAGCTGATTGAACTGTTACAGGGTCAGGAACATAAGAATCTGCAGATCATTTTACGTCTGCTTTCAAAATGGTAGTGGAGTGTGGTATGCATATCAATGTTTCTTATACAGTACAGACCAAAAGTTTGGATACACCTTCTCATTCAATGAGTTTTCTTTATTTTCAGGACTCTGAAAATTGTAGATTGACATTGAAGGAATCAAAACTATAAATTAAAACATGTGGAATGAAATACTTAAAAAAGTATGAAACAACTGAAAATATGTCTTATATTCTAGGTTCTTCAAAGTAGCCACCTTTTGCTTTCATTACGACTTTGCACAGTCTTGGCATTCTCTTGATGAGTTTCAAGAGGTAATCATCGGAAATAGTTTTCCAACAGTCTTGAAGGAGTTCCCAGAGATTCTTAGCACTTGTTGGCCCTTTTGCCTTCACTCTACGGTCCAGCTCACCCCAAACCATCTCGATTGGGTTCAGATCTGGTGACTGTGGAGACCAGGTCATCTGGCTGAGGTAACACCCCATCACTCTCCTTCTTAGTCAAATAGCCCTTACACAGCCTGGAGGTGTGTTTGGAGTCATTGTCCTGTTGAAAAACAAATGATGGTCCAACTAAACACAAACCGAATAGAATAGCACACCGCTGCAAGATGCTGTGGTAGCCATGCTGGTTCTGTATGCCTTCAATTTTGAATAAATCCCCAACAGTGTCACCAGCAAAGCACCCCCACACCATCACACCTCCTCCATGCTTCACGGTGGGAACCAGCCATGTAGAGTCCATCCATTCACCTTTTCTACAAAGACACGGTGGTTGGATCCAAAGAGCTCAAATTTGGACTCCTCAGACCAAAGCACAGATTTCCACTGGACTAATGTCTATTCCTTGTGTTCTTTAGCCCAAACAAGTCTCCTCTGCTTGTTGCCTGTTTTTAGCAGTGGTTTCCTAGCAGCTATTTTACCATGAAGGCCTGCTGCACAAAGTCTCCTCTTAACAGTTGTTCTAGAGATGAGAAGGTGTGTCCAAACTTTTGGTTTGTACTATATGTAATGGTCATTATCGAATAACCTAAGATAAGCATGTTACTAATATGTGGGTAATCCCTGACTTTTGATTCAGTAGACTGAATGACTATTCAATGGTCATCTCTGGCTGCCTGTTTTATGACCCATTAAGTGGTTACTTATTCAGGTAGCCCGAAACTGGAACCTGGAAAGTTACTAGAATAAATTGTAACTACCCGCTATACTGTATTTTGGTCACTTTCACTCTTTCAGTATTTGGTCAGTATTTTGCATCAGTATTTATTAGCCAAAATCAGGAGTGGAACAATCAAAGGAGAGACGTATAATTTAAAAATGGGCACCACTTCTGCATTTTTCAACCTCTCCTGATTTTGGCTTATAAAAGCTGATGTAAAATAGTGACCAAATACTGAACATGTGAACGTGGCCTTGCAGGAGATATACCATAACACACTCTTGTTAAAATGTATTTTATTTTAACATGTTAAAAAAAAACATACCAAGAACAATAATTTCAGAACTTTTTTTCACCTATCAGTTTTTCAACCCTCGGCGATTTTCCACTTTTCGGTTTTCTTTTTTCTCACTTCTTCCAAGAAGAATAACTTTTTTATTTTTCCGTCAATGTAGCCATATGAGAGTTTGATTTTTGCAGGGCGAGTTGTACTTTTAATTGGCACTATTAATTCTGCTCCATATTGTAATGAAAAATGGGAAAAAAAATTCCAAGTTCGGTGAAATTGCAAATAAAGGGCCATTGCACAATTGTTCTTTTGTTTTTCTTATTTACCATGTTCATTATATGGTAATGCTAACCTGAAATAACTATGACTCCCCAGGTCAGTATAAGTTTGTAGATACCAAATTTGTATAGTTTTACTTTTATCTAAAGTTTAAATTAAGAAGTTTGTAAAAAAAGGAATTCTGCTTTTGTCCTCATTTTCCGAGACTTGTAGTGTTCTCATTTTTCAGGATCTGGGGCTCTGATGGTTTATTTTTTTAATCTTGAGCTGGCATTTTTAATTCTACATTTTTTGCGTAGCTGTGTAGGGGGTGCAAATATTTTTTCCAGAGGATCTTGCAAGTAGATGTGGAATGCTGTAAATATGCTGCAATGGATGGAAAAGTGCTGAAACTAAATGGGAACAGTATAGGGAAGAGCCCTGCATGCATTTCTGGGTGTTGAGCCAATTTTATGGAATTAAAATAAAAGCTACAAAACCAAATCTAAATTGCATTTTACAGGATAAAAATGTTCAGAAACATTCTTTCGTGTATAATGACTTGTCTATAAGGCAAAATGAAAAAAAATAAAAAAAAACCTCCCCTTAGGCTTATGTTCACATGTAGTGTTTTTGTTTTTCTCATCACTTTTGATCCTGAAAAATAAGTTAATCGGGAAATGTAATGTAACGTTTTACTACTTTATCTGGTCATGTGGTGTGTGACATGTTCAGACACCTTCTGTCTAATATAGAAGTAGTTGAATAAATCCACGCTAGACTGGATTGTAGTTAGGACTATTTAGTTGATTAATGTATGAGCAGGTCTAGAAATGCAGCCCAAAAACCTCTCCTTCAATGACACAAGCACTCCTACACCAACTCCAGACACACTGCTCACAAGGGGGCATCTGTGGATCATAGTTATTTTATTATTTTTTTTGCCTTCTTTTCCTCCACCATATACACAGAGTCATCATGAGGCCCTCAACTATAACTTTTGGGGGGTCATCAGGCGGCCTTCTCTCATACATTTGTGAGAACCCTCTCTTATATATTTTGTAGGACAACATGGTGGCTCAGTGGTTAGGACTGCTGCAGTCTTTGGACACACTGCACACAAGATGGCAACTGTGCATTTTTTGCCCTCTTCCTGCTTCTCCACCATATACTAGATTCCTCTTGAGGCACTCAACCATAATTTTTGGAAGGCCATAAGACAGCTCTCATTCATAAATTTGGGCATATTTACAGACTGCTCTCTGGAAATGTTGGTGTTTAGGTTTGTGGACACTGAGGCTTGCCAAAACCTCATGGCAGTAGTTGGCCTTCGGTACTCGCTCTATAACCGCCAATATTTTTTGCTCTTACATAGCACGCCTTATAATATCACCCATGCTGTCACCAAGACAGTTAATCGCAATATCTACTAAAAGACCAATATATGGACATGTCATTGTGACCAGTAATGTTAAGTTTCTTTTACTACTTCATCTGTGACGCCCTGGGCAAGCCAGGGGTCACAGGTCACAACACCACCACACCCCACACCCCAGGTAGGCACATCACAGCTAAACTACAAATCCTTGTTGCCTTCCTCCAGGGGCTGATGATTCACACCAGGGGGTGGGCCAGGCGGTTGGCTCCGCCCACCGAGGAGATCACAGCTCTGGAGGCGGGAGAAACCAGGCAGTCCAGTGAGGGACAGGAGAGAGTGAACGGCAGATTAGCCCAGGCAGGGCTTGAGGGCAGATTAGCTCAGGAGGAGCTTGAGTGAGGAGCTAAGTGAAGGAGTAAACAAGTAGAAAAGTAGAAAAGTGGTAAAGGAGGAAAGCAAGTGAGGTGACAGTGAAGAGAGAAAGCCTGAAGAGTCCAGCTAAGTGCAGGGCAGGTCAGCAAGGTCAGCGACGGCGGTGACTGTCTGGAGGGGGACCGTTTGGAAGTTCCTGGAAGGACCCCGTTGGCTGTGTGCCCGGCGGTCTGGAGCAGTGTTCCGAAGGACGGTAAGCACCAGGGCAGGGGCCTCTCGGACCCCGGCAAGGCTAGGAGTCGCCGAAAATTGCCAAATCCGTCAGTGAAGGGGACGTAGATCCCCCAACAACCAAGTCCCGATTGAAGGCAACAGCCCAACCAGAATAGGGGAGACACCGCCACCGCCAGGGCACCAGTTTCCCCAGGGCCAGCGCCTGCGGGCAAAGCGTAGGGCTCCTCCGGCCCAGATTGAAGCCGGGGAGCGGGTAACCGGAGGGAATCCACCGCTACCACAAGTCAACCAAAGGTGCAAGGAAGAGGGACATCACCGTCACCTACCGGGAGTGCAGGTGCAGCCGTCCGTGGGACCGTCCTACCAGCCGTTTGGTTTACCGTAAAACTGTGTCCACGTCTCAGGCTGAGTGAGTACCACAGTGCCGCAAGGCACAGCGCTGCCCCCGCGTCCCTGCGCCCACCAAGCCCTGCACCTCCCAAACCATCACCGGGCCCCGGGATCACCAACCCCTACCCACGGAGGGGCAACACAACACCTGGCTGCTCCGCATCACCATCCCCGGGTATTGAGCAGCGGTGGTGAAATCACCACAACCGTGGGTGGCGTCACGGACAATAATCATCCCCACACCCAACAACCCCCTTTCACTCACGGGCGAGGAGTGCCGCTCGAGAAACCCCCGGGATCCGGCCTACGGCTCGAGCCACCACTGAGCAGCGGCCGCCGGACCCGAGCAGAAGGGGGCGAGCGTAGCGTGCTGACACCCTCCTCCCCGCCCGCGACAACTTGGCGTCACGAACAGGATCTTACCGCTCTGCCGTCTGGTAGAGGTGCGCCTTGTTACCGCCGGAGGTATCCGGCAGAAAAATTTCAGAAGCCGCCATCTTTGGCGCGAAAAGTTCCCGCTCGAGCGTCTTCTCGAGCAGTAGAGGCGCGAAGGCCAAGGCCCCGCCCCGAGAGAGGAGGGGCCGGAAAGAGCTAAGGGGGACGCGATGGCGGCTGGCTGCATGTAGCTGCAGCTATAAAAGCAGGGACGCCAGGACTCTGCAGCAATACTGGGTTCCTGGAAGACACGATTGCCAAGATGTACGATCCAACTCCCAACGAGGAAGCCCCCGCGCCCGACACGGCGACGTGGTTCAGGGACCGGACCGTCCCGCTGAGTAACCGTCTGCAGGCTCATATGCAACTCCTCCTGGAGGAGTGGGAGACCGACATGGCGGACGTGGTGGCTGCTATGTGGAGACGCGAGGCAGAAGAGGATTTGGAGGAGCGGGTAAGCGACCCACGCCCCTGTATTCCTGAGGGATCGGCCGTTGGAGCTGAGGGGCCCGGCCGGCTTCCGCTCACCCTACCTCTCTCCCTGCTACCCGTAATAGCTGCTGCCGCCCCACCATTAGGCCCGCTACCTGCCCAACCGGTAGCGATACCCTGCCCAGCCGCTCCGGTGGACCAGCCGGCTGCAGACGTCCGGGACATCCCTGAAGTACACCAAGGGGAACCGCTGGAACCGCGGCCCCTTAACAGCATGGTGCCAGAAGTCCCAGTAGGGACTGTGCTAGACCCTGAGCCCGAGACCGTGGCCTGGATGAAGGCCCGGGTGATGCGATTCCACCAGCGTCAGCAGGACCAGATCTTCCGGATGATGGAGCAGTGGACCAACGAGGTGGAGGAGCTGCTTATAACTGCCCCGAGGTACGGAGGGGGAATGGATGTAGCAGAACCGACTGGTGACCCACGTCCCTATGTCCTACCAGGACCGGCCGCTGCGGCTGAGGGGCCCGGCCTAGTTTCGGCCTATGCATCACCCTTGCTGTTACTTATGAGGCGCCTTAATGTCAGCTCGCCTAATCTGCTGCTCCGTGCTACCGTAGAAGGGTCTGAAATGCTGGATGCTGGAGGCCAGGAGGCTGCGACAGCTGGCGGCAACCCGCCTGACGCAGGAACACGAGATGACGACTCCGGCCCTAGTCCCGGTTCTGCTGCTGAGTTTGAAGAGGCAAGTGAGCGTTCCCGCTATGTAGGAGACCCCGTGGTTGTTCATACCCCGCGTACCGGTGGAAATGGGACCCGGGTGCCCCTGTCACCACAGGCATGTCAGTGCATGTTTGATGTGCTGGTGGCAGAGGATGGGTCCGCCTCAGCAGAAAGGTACGAGTAGGGCAGTGGGTGCCCGCAGCAGCAGTCCCCGTTGGGACCACCACTTTGTTGTTTGTTGTTTAAAAAGTTTGAAAAGTTCTGCTAATGATGAAAATGATACCGAGTACCTCACCTGATTAACCGAGTGATTTGCAACCGGCTGGAGCCGGCACCGTTGTCCCAGTGGGGACCGTTTAAAATTGCATGGGAACTATCCATGGACAAGCCCGTGAACTTGCAGGGCAACCACAAAATGTTAGTGGCTTGTAAATATGTTGTTTACCGTTACCGTTTTCCGCAATGCCGCCTCCGGAGAGGCAGGTTGGAGGGAGGGCCCTGAGCAGAGCAGGCTGGGGCCCAGCCACCAAAGGAACCGGTGGCTACCCTCTGGAGGGAAGGACAGATCCCGCTCGGGTACCGTGTGCTGGACTGTGGGTCAAGGGGTGCTGCCTGGGCTTTAGGGGCAGCATCAGGGCCAGGTTGCTTGGGTGGGAGAGAGCGGAAACCGTAACCGTAAACCGTTTGCAACGTTTAAGAAATGTGCCTCCCGTTTTGGGAAGAGTTATTATTAAAAATGTATATATGTTAATTCCCAAATGTTATCTTTTTCAGAAAAATAAAACCGGTGTAGGACGGCAGCCCGCGGACGGTCTGCATTTTGCTAAGGGGGAATGTGACGCCCTGGGCAAGCCAGGGGTCACAAGTCACAACACCACCACACCCCACACCCCAGGTAGGCACATCACAGCTAAACTACAAATCCTTGTTGCCTTCCTCCAGGGGCTGATGATTCACACCAGGGGGTGGGCCAGGCGGTTGGCTCTGCCCACCGAGGAGATCACAGCTCTGGAGGCGGGAGAAACCAGGCAGTCCAGTGAGGGACAGGAGAGCGTGAACGGCAGATTAGCCCAGGCAGGGCTTGAGTGCAGATTAGCTCAGGAGGAGCTTGAGTGAGGAGCTAAGTGAAGGAGTAAACAAGTAGAAAAGTAGAAAAGTGGTAAAGGAGGAAAGCAAGTGAGGTGACAGTGAAGAGAGAAAGCCTGAAGAGTCCAGCTAAGTGCAGGGCAGGTCAGCAAGGTCAGCGACGGTGGTGACTGTCTGGAGGGGGACCATTTGGAAGTTCCTGGAAGGACCCCGTTGGCTGTGTGCCCGGCGGTCTGGAGCAGTGTTCCGAAGGACAGTCAGCACCAGGGCAGGGGCCTCTCGGACCCCGGCAAGGCTAGGAGTCGCCGAAAATTGCCAAATCCGTCAGTGAAGGGGACGTAGATCCCCCAACAACCAAGTCCCGATTGAAGGCAACAGCCCAACCAGAATAGGGGAGACACCGCCACCGCCAGGGCACCAGTTTCCCCAGGGCCAGCGCCTGCGGGCAAAGCGTAGGGCTCCTCCGGCCCAGATTGAAGCCGGGGAGCGGGTAACCGGAGGGAATCCACCGCTACCACAAGTCAACCAAAGGTGCAAGGAAGAGGGACATCACCGTCACCTACCGGGAGTGCAGGTGCAGCCGTCCGTGGGACCGTCCTACCAGCCGTTTGGTTTACCGTAAAACTGTGTCCACGTCTCAGGCTGAGTGAGTACCACAGTGCCGCAAGGCACAGCGCTGCCCCCGCGTCCCTGCGCCCACCAGGCCCTGCACCTCCCAAACCATCACCGGGCCCCGGGATCACCAACCCCTACCCACGGAGGGGCAACACAACACCTGGCTGCTCCGCATCACCATCCCCGGGACCCCCGTATTGAGCAGCGGTGGTGAAATCACCACAACCGTGGGTGGCGTCACGGACAATAATCATCCCCACACACAACAACCCCCTTTCACTCACGGGCGAGGAGTGCCGCTCGAGAAACCCCCGGGATCCAGCCTACGGCTCGAGCCACCACTGAGCAGCGGCCGCCGGACCCGAGCAGAAGGGGGCGAGCGTAGCGTGCTGACACCCTCCTCCCCGCCCGCGACACATCCTTATACACACACGGATGGACAAATCAGGGGATATCTAATCAAAAGACCCTAAACAGACTTAGATTTCCATAAACCTGACACTGATTTGAAATTTTGGAGTGCCCTCAGGTGGCCTTCACTCATAACCTTGGGAGACCCTTTTCTCATAAATTTGGGAGGGTAGCATGGTGGCTCAGTGGTTAGCACTGCAGTCTTGCAGCACTGGGGTCCCTTTGTTCGCCAACCTCTTACACAACTTTCAAAACTACTCATTATTACAAATGGTCATAGTTAACATTTGTTTGGTAAATTAGCAATCATTATAATGGGGAGAAAGGATCCTAAGGGTAATCACCAACGACTTTCCCCAGTCTTGTATGACAAATGGCAATATGCTTGTCATGTCTGAGCCGAATGTGTGTTTTTTTTTGCTATACCTAGTGCAAAACTCTAATGTCTAAGTGAACAGAACAGAATCAAAGTACAATAGAACATCATGTGTCAGAATATGAAATCCTACATTTCTTTTCAAATAGCAAACCTGTTGAGCTGCAGCATATTATAATGAGAACTGACTGACAGCATTCATAAAGCATCAATAACTAGCTATGGAACTGGGAGATCTCTGTAGTGCTTGATTTGGTTGCTGGAAAAAGTATGTACTGTAAGTAATGCAATATCATAAAATGTGAAATTTGCTCAAGTGCACATATCGGTGTATGATTAGGTAATTATTCCAAAGCTTTGAATAGCTCTTAAACCTCTCTTGGCACAACAAAGTAGTCTATTTTTACTTTGGTAGAGAGATGCTGCCAGATGAATTCATTTTCTATGAAGAAGCTATTTAGGCTTATAAGGTTTTCTATAAGAAGTCATAACGTGCAATTATATATAGATTTTTGTTGAATCCTAAAAATAAAAACAGGTCCCTAGTTTTAAAATGGAATCAGATTTCCTTTCATCTATTACTTGCATATACAAATGTAAACACACAACCACGGGCAAAAATGTTCAAAGGTCCCTTACGTATAGCAAGTTTTGCAGCCTTAAAACTTTTAATGCTTGTTACTACAGAGGAGTGTATCAATTTGATGCTTGTCCTGGCGAATTTGAACACTTTGATTTAATTTATCCTAAAAAAATAGAGTAATAGAGATAAAAAGAGAAAGTCCGTACATGTGAAAAATACTCCAGATAGTGTGTTTTCTCAAATGGAAGCACTGAAAAATATGATACAAAAGTACAGATTAATATGATAAATCGGTGAGAGAGATAGAACAAGCCATTCCGTAAGTAGATCGAGGTAATATTGATTAACAATACAAAAGTCATGTGTATTGTACATACAAGACTTGCATTTATAAGAGGCATGTATGATAGAAAAGCGCTAGTGATAAGGGGGCTTGACCCCAGTGTTGAGAGAATTAGAGACAAGGCACTCTCAAATGGTGATACAAGAGAAGAATTTATTCCATAAGTCTTAAAGCAACATGTGACGTTTCGGCCAGGTGGCCTTCATCAGACAAATTGTTATTAAGGCCTAAGACACACATCCGTGCCGCCGGTATGTGTTTGGCAGTTTTTTCACGTACCGGCGGCACGGAGACACGTGGACCTATGTTTTCATTATTGTTTGGACACACGTAAGTATTTTGGAACGGAACGTGTGTCCGTTCCGTACTTACGTGCGTCCATGATTTTCTCACGCTGACATGTCCACGTATTCTCCGGCAGCACGGGTGTCACACGGCCCGCACCCGTACCACACGGATATAGTGTGGATGCGGTTCTGTGTGACACGCGCCGGAGAACACGTGTCATTAATTTAAAAATAAAAAAAACACACTCACCTCCACCAGCCCCGCAGATTCTTCCGCTGCAAAATGTTCCTGTCGGCCGCCGCTCGTTATGAGCGTGTAAAGGAGATGGGCGTGCTGTCACAGGCGCTAATCTCCACCCCTTCGCTCGTCCGGAAGCAGCGTCAGCGGGGAGTGGGCGAGACTGGAGCCGAAGATCAGAACCCTGGACAGCAGCGCGGACCACGTGAGTATGCAAATTACCGATTCTCCGTGTGCTATCACGGATAGCACACAGAGAACACACGTGGACCGCACGTACCTGAGACACGTACTTACCACACGCAACACGCAGGTAAAATACGTGTCTCGCGGCACGTGCGTGTTTTTAACGGATGTGTGTTGGAGGCCTAAGACTGTTAAAGTAGTGGTAAAGGCAGTGGTATCCACCACTATGCAGCATTTTCAGGTTTGCCCAATACCTGGTCGGCTAATGGTTAGATGGAGACCTGGAGAGGCGTACAAGCCACAGTGTCTTGCACCCACTGTGAAATGATCTGGGGATGCTTCAGCAATGCTGGAATTGGGAAGATTAAACTTTGCAAAGGACGTATGGATGAAGCCGCATACAAGGTTATCCTGGATAAACAGTTGCTTCCCTCTGCTCAGGCAATTTTCCCCAGCTCTGAGGGCATATTTTTCCAGCAGGACAATGCACCATGCCACACAGCAAGGTCAATCAATGTGTGGATGAAGGACGACCACACCAAAACCCTGTCATGGCCAGCCCAATCTCCAGACCTTAACCCCATTGAAAACCTCTGGGATGTAATCAAGAGGAAGATGGATAGTCACAAGCCATCAAACAAAGAAGAACTGCTTAAATGTTTGCACCAGGAGCGGCATAAGGTCACTTAAAAGCAGTGTGAAATACTGGTGGAAAGCATGGCAAGATGCATGAAAGCTGTGAATAAAAATCATGGTTATTCCACAAAATATAGATTCCTGAACTCTTCCTGAGTTAAAACATTAGTATTGTTGTTTCTAAATGATTCTGAACTTGTTTTCTTTGCATTATTTGATGTCTGAAAGCAATGAATTTTTTTGTTATTTTGACCATTTCTCATTTTCAGAAAATATATACAAAATTTATTGCTTGGAAATTCGGAGACCTGTTGTCAGTAGTTTATAGAATAAAATAACAATTTACATTTTACTCAAGTATACCTATAAAGAGATTAATCTGAAAAACTGAAAAATTTGCAGTAGTCTCTTAATTTTTGCCAGAGCTGTATATAAATGTAGCGACCCTGAAACCATCAGGGCACTACTAGGTACTGCATCCTGACAAAGATGCAGTGCCTAAACCTGGGACCTAGAAGACTAGTGCCAGTACCACCATACCACCAAAACACATAACATCCCCAGTTCCCACTCCCAATTATGGGTGACTGACTCGTCCGGGACCCAATGCATGGTAACCCAGAGGCTAGCCGACAACCCGGTGGGAGGGGGACAGAGACAGAACGACAGAGGAGTCGGTAGTGACTAGAGATGAGCCAGCCTCTAGAGGCTCGAGTTCGGTTTGGTTCGTCAAACGGAGGCCCCGTTTGAGTTCGGTTCGGTGAACCGTTCGACAAACCTCTCGAGCCCCATTGAAACCAATGGCAGGCAAACACAAACACTTAAAAACACATTATAAATGTACACATACAGTTAATAAACATTGCCATAACACTTACCTGTCCCCGCGATGCGTCCTGCACTCTGTCTCCCGCCGCTTTTCCTTCCGATAATCGCTGCGTCCTCCCAATAACCAGCACTGATGATAGGACCTATCGTGACGTCAAAATAGCATGTGACCAGTCACGTGTCTATTATCTCATTGGCTATAGACTGGTCACATGGCTAGACGTCATCTTAGGTCCTGTCATTGCATCTCTCCGGTACGTGATGCATGTTTGTGCATCCCCGTGTACCAGCGAGATGCTCTGGCACACGGTCGACTCCCCGTTCTGCTTCCCCGTTCCGTTATTCACCGGCTGCCACAGCCGGTCAATAATGGAGATCACCATTGCTATAGCAACGCGCCTGTCAGTGGTGACGTCACCGCTTACAGCCAGTAGCTTCTTCTCACTCACGGAGTGAAAAGACTTCACGGGAAGCAGCAGCGTCCTTCCTCCCATGCAGCGCTGTCTGATATAGCAGAGCTGCATGGGTTGAAGGAGAAAGAAGACAGAAGACCTTGAATCGTGGAGGGATAAGAGGGAGTAATAAACATGGAGTCTCTAAGTGTGTCTGTGTATTTATTTCTATTAAAGTATTTTTTTCTGTGTGGTGTCTTTTTTTTAACCCGTTATTGGAGATTCTTAATGGCTGGGTCAAACTTGCCTGACATTAAAGGCCACTTTACACACAGAGATAAATCTGCGGCAGATCTGTGGTTGCAGTGAAATTGTGTACAATCAGTGCCAGGTTTGTGGCTGTGTACAAATGGAACAATATGTCCATGATTTCACTGCAACCACAGATCTGCCAAAGATTTATCTCTGCGTGTAAAGTGGCCTTAAGAATCTCTGGCTTAATACTAGCTAGTAAAACAAAGCTAGTATTAACTCATAATTACCTAGCAAGCCACCCGGCTTCAAGGCTGCTGGAAGAGTTGGATACAGCGCCAGATGATGGCGCTTCTATGAAAGCGCCATTTTCTGAGGCGGCTGCGGATTGCAATTCGCAGCAGAGGGCCCCAGAAAGCTCAGGCCAACCTGTGCTGCGGATTCCAATCCCCAGCTGCCTAGTTGTACCTGGCTGGACACAAAAATATGGTAAAGCCCATGTCATTTGTTTTTTAATTGTTTCATGAAATAAGTGAAATAATTAAAAAAAAGGGCTTCCCTATATTTTTGGTTCCCAGCTGGGTACAAATAAGCAGCTGGGGGTTGGGGGCAGCCCGTAGGTGCCTGCTGTACCTGGCTAGCATACAAAAACATGGCGAAGCCCACGTCATTTTTTTGGTGGGCAAAAAACTCCTGCATACAGTCCTGGATGGAATATGCTGAGCCTTGTAGTTCTGCAGCTGCTGTCTGTTCTCCTCCATACACTAGTAAATAGAGCATGCTGAGCATTGTCGTTCTGCAGCTGCTGTTTGCTCTCCTCCATACAGACAGACAGCAGCTGCAGAACTACAAGGCTCAGCATACTCCATCCAGGCCTGTATGCAGGAGTTTTTTGCCCTCCCCCCAAAAAATTATGTGGGCTTCGCCATGTTTCTGTATGCTAGCCAGGTACAGCAGGCACCTATGGGCTGCCGCCAATTTGTACCCAGCTGGGAACCAAAAATATAGGGAAGCCCTTTTTTTAATAATTCATGAATTTCATGAAATAATTAAAAAACAAATGACATGGGCTTCGCCATATTTTTGTATGCTAGCCAGGTACAGCAGGCACCTACGGGCTTCCCCCAACCCCCAGCTGCCTATTTGTACCCGGCTGGGAACCAAAAATATAGCTGGGAACCTAATGCTTCTTAGGTGAGCGCTCTATCCACTCAGTTACTGACTCTATTGATAAAGATAGGCAGTAATTTGGTAATCTTGAAGTCTGCATTGCGGAAGTCTCTGCTGACCGCGTGATTCACTTCATTGCTACGTTGAGCTGATACAGAGCACTCGTGTTCCGTAGCAAATCTGACAGTGTCGTGTGGATTACGTCGGACCTGGAGGGGTATTTGTGAATTTTAATAAAATGGTGAAACAGGTTTTTTTTTGTTTTTTATTCCAAATAAAGGATTTTTTGGTGTGTGTGTTTATTTACTTTCACGTTGATCATGGAAGGTGTCTCGGGGAGACGCCTGGCATGATTAACTCTTTATTACCTTGATTGCCATCGCACCAGGGCAATTCGGGATGAGCTAGGTAGAGTCCCCCGGGACTGTCGCATCTAATGGATGCAGCTATTCCGGGCGGCAGCTGGGTGATATTGCTAGGCTGGACGGCTCCCCATATCGTGGCGCTCTCCATCCTGACAATACCAGCCTCCAGCCGTGCGGCTTTATCCTGGCTGGTATCAAATATGGGGGAACCGCATTTTTTATTTTTTTATTATTTATTTATTTATTTTACTGCACGATATAGACCCGCCCACAGGTGGCTGTGATTGGTTGCAGTGAGACAGCTGTCACTCAGCTTGAGGACGTGTCTGACTGCAACCAATCATGGGCGCCGGTGGGAGGGGAAAGCACGGAATAACTAATTGACTTATGAAGCGGCAGCCATTTTCTAAAGAGGAAAAGACGCCGCAGATTTGTGACAGACGTGGAGCGAGACGCCCGAGATCGGTGAGTAGGAAAGGGAGAGGGATTGTGCTGGGGATGCAGGACGCATGAACATAGCAACATGTGCACATAGCCTTACTGTGAAAAGCCACGTTTATGGTGATCGAACTGATCTCGAACGTAACTCAAACCGTCTAGCTTTTAGCAAAAAGCTCGAGTTCCAGTTCGATCTCGAGCACCCACCAAAATCACTCGAACATGAAATTGGCGAACCTCGAACATCGCTCAACTCTAGTAGTGACAGTTGAAGGGGACGGACGTGTCTCCAGATGGGGTCATGTAGCAGTGACCTAGGTGGCGTAGGAGAGTGGTTGCCAGGGAGAGTACAGCCAGGTACCACTGGAAGCAGAGCACAGACTTAGCACAGGGCCCTAGGTCAGGCGACAGCTTCAGGCAACCTGACAAACACCTGCACAGTTTGGGGACCTTCACGGACCTCACTGACCCAAAGAATCCGGGGGCACCAACAGTAAAGATTGAGCCATGGACCGGAACAGAACACCGACCCTACAGGGTTCGCACTGTCCGCAGTACGGACGAGATACTGTTGACAGACAGTAAGGAACCCACAAATGCTCCAAGCTATGGGGTCCCACCAATCAGTGAGAGGTGGCGGGGAAAGAGACTACCAGGTCACCACACCGGCACTGGGACAAAAAGGACCAGAGGTCTGGACCAGCCGTCCTCAGAGCCACAGATCAACACCACTGTGAGTAAAACAGAAGTTGCACTGCATCCCCCAACGTGTGGTCTCCCTTCTTTCTGCGCCGGATCCCACCATTCACTCCCTGGAGCCTGGCCCTGCTTGCAGAGGGCCTGCCATCCAGGCTGCCATTACCATCAGCCCCAGTGGTAACAGACTGTGCAGCAGTGGTTCCATCACCATAACCACAACCCGTAAGTGGCGTCACGATATAAACTCTTTCATTTCCCCTGTATATATCCCCCTTTTAAAAAGCATCCCCAGGGTCACGGAACTGGGCATCGGCCATTATACAACCATGACACAGCATCCCCATACATATATGGCCCGGGACTGAGTACCCCATAGCCCTGGGCGACATATATATATATATATATATATATATATATATATATATATATATATAAAATATATACACAGCTCAAAAAATTTGAAAAATTAAAGGGCCTACTCAAATAACATATCCTAGGTCTGAATGAATGAAATATTATCATTGAATACTTTGATCTGTACAAAGTTGAAGGTGCTGACAACAAAATCACACAAAAATCATCAACGGAAATCAAATGTTTTAACCAATGGAGGCCTGTATTCAAAGACACACACAAAATGAAAGTGGAAGCAAGTCAAAATGAAAATCAAAATAAGACAAAATGAAAGTGGAAACAAGTCAAAATCAGTCACAGTATTGTGTGTGGCCTCCACGTGCCTGTATGACCTCCCTACAACGCCTGGGTATGCTCCTGATGAGATTGCGGATGGTCTCCTGAGGGATCTCCACCCACACCTGGACTAAAGCATCCGCGAACTCCTGGACAGTTTGTGGCGCAATGTGATGTTGGTGGATGGAGCAAGATATGATGTCCCAGATGTGCTCAATCGGATTCAGGTCTGGGGAACGGGCGGGCCAACCGCACCAGCATATGGTCTCACAAGGGGTCTGAGGATCTCATCTCGGTACCTAATGGCAGTCAGGCTACCTCTGGCGAGCACATGGAGGGCTGTGCGGCCCTCCAAAGACATGCCACCCCACACCATTACTAACCCACTGCCAAACCGGTCATGTTGACGGATGTTGCAGGGAGCAGATCGCTCTCCACAGTGTCTCAAGACTCTGTCAGGTCTGTCACATGTGCTCAGTGGGAACCTGCTTTCATCTGTGAAGAAGGGGCCAAGGGGCGAATTTGCCAATCCTGGTGTTCTGTGGCAAATGCCAAGCATCCTGCACGGTATTGGGCAGTGAGCACAACCCCCATCTGTGTGTGTTGGGCCCTCATGCATCCTCATGGAGTTGGTTTCTAACCATTTGTGCAGACACATGCACATTTGTGGCCTGCTGGAGGTCATTTTGCAGTGCTCCTCTTGTTCCTCCTTGCACAAAGGCAGAGATAGCGGTCCTGCTGCTGGGTTATTGTCCACCTATGGTCCCTCCACGTCTCCTGGTGTACTGGCCTGTCTCCTGGTAGCACCTCCATCCTCTGGACACTACGCTGACAGATACAGAAAACCTTGCCACAGCTCGCATTGATGTGCCATCCTGGATGAGCTGGACTACCTGTGCCACTTGTGTGGGTTGTAGAGTCTGTCTCATGCTACCATGAGTGTGAGAGCACAACGAACATTCAAAAGTGACCAAAACGTCAGTCATAAAGCATTGGCACTGAGATGTAGTCTGTGGTCCCCACCTGCAAAAACACTCCTTTATTGAGTGTGTCTTGATAATTGCCAATAATTTCCATCTGATGTCTATTCCATTTACACAACAGCATGTGAAATTGATTGTCAAGCAGTGTTGCTTCCTAAGTGGACAGTTTGATTTCACATAAGTTTGATTAACTTGGAGTTATATTCGGTTGGTTAAGTGTTCTCTTTATTTTTTGAGCAGTGTATAAATATGTACAGTACAGACCGATAGGTTAGACACACCTTCTCATTCAAAGAGTTTTCTTTATTTTCATGACTCTGAAAATTGTAGACTCACATTGAAGTCATCAAAACTATGAATTAACACTAGAAGTCCCAGAGAGGGGTCATTTAACATTTCTACCTTTGGAACCCAAAGACGGGTTGAATGACCTGAAGGATTTTAGCTAACATCCTATAATCACTGTCTTTTGTTCTGTAATTAAGGCCATTACTGTCACACCACAGGAAGTTGTTGTTTTCCATTGAGTTTAGCCATTTAGTTTCTAGTTCCTTCTATTCAGTTTGGACTAAGGGTCATTTGACCCTCTTTCAGGACTTCATGGGGGAGCTCGAAATTTCTGGGACTTCTAGCTTTAACACATGTGGAATGAAATACTTAAAAAAAATGTGAACAACTGATATGTCTTATATTCTAGGTTCTTCAAAATACCCACCTTTTGCTTTGATTACTGCTTTGCACACTCTTGGCATTCTTTTGATTAGCTTCAAGAGGTAGTCACCGGAATTGGTCTTTCAACAGTCTTGAAGGAGTTCTCAGAGATGCTTAGCACTTCTTGGCAATTTTGCCTTTACTCTGCTCTATTGGGTTCAAGTCTGGTGACTGTGGAGGCCAGGTCATCTGGCGTAGCACCCCATCACTCTCCTTCTTAGTCCAATAGCCCTTACACAGCCTGGAGGTGTGTTTGAGGTCATTGTCCTGTTGAAAAATAAATGATGGTCCAACTAAATGCAAACCGGATGGAATAGCATGCCGCTGCAAGATGCTGTGGTAGCCATGCTGGTTCAGTATGCCCTCAATTTTGAATAAATCCCCAACATTGTCATCAGCAAAGCATCCCCACACCATCACACCTCCTCCTCCACGCTTCACGGTGGGAACCAGGCATGTAGAGTCAATCCGTTCACCTTTTCTGCGTCCTACAAAGACACAGTGGTTGGATCCAAAGATCTCAAATTTGGACTCATCAGACAAAAGCATAAATTTCCACTGGTCTAATGTCCATTCCTTGTGTTCTTTAGCCCAAACAAGTCTCTTCTGCTTGTTGCCTGTCCTTAGCAGTGGTTTCCTAACAGCTATTTTACCATGAAGGCCTGCTGCACAAAGTCTCCTCTTAACAGTTGTTCTAGAGATGTGTCTGCTGCTAGAACTCTGTGTGGCATTGACCTGGTCTCTAATCTGAGCTGCTGTTAACCTGCGATTTCTGAGGCTGGTGACTTGGATAAACTTATCCTCCGCAGCAGAGGGGAATCTTGGTCTTCCTTTCTTTGGGGCGGTCCTCATGTGAGCCAGTTTCTCTGTAGCATTTGATGGTTTTTGCCACTGCACTTGGAGACACTTTCAAAGTTTTCCAACTTTGTCGGACTGACTGACCATCATTTCTTAAAGTAATGATGGCCACTCGTTTTACTTTACTTAGCTCCTTTTTTCTTGCCATAATACAAATCCTAACAGTCTATTCAGTAGGACTATCCGCTGTGTATCCACCAGACTTCTGCACAACGCAACTGATGGTCCCAACCCCATTTATAAGGCAAGAAATCCCACTTATTAAACCTGACAGGGCACACCTGTGAAGTGAAAACCATTTCCGATGACTACCTCTTGAAGCTCATCAAGAGAATGCCAAGAGTGTGCAAAGCCGTAATCAAAGCAAAAGGTGGCTACTTTGAAGAACCTAGAATATAAGACATATTTTCAGTTGTTTCACACTTTTTTGCTAAATATTTCATTCCACATGTGTTAATTCATAGTTTTGATGCCTTCAATGTGAATCTACAATTTTCAGTCATGAAAATAAAGAATACTCTTTGAATGAGAAGGTGTGTCCAAACTTTTGGTCTGAACTGTATATAGATATATAAAATATATGATAATTTTCTAGGTAAGTCTCTAAAAATTATGTAGCTGGATATCATGCACAGCCTGCAAAAATTAATAGCGAGTGTCGCATCATGACCCTGTTGGTATGGTGGAAGAGGAATAAGAGGACATGAAAAAATAAGAAAACAAGAACTGGTGGGAATACACCAGAAAAAAAGGAACATCTTTGTTGACTTTATGACCTGTTGCTGTCATCTGGTGGAGTTGAGAGGTTTGAGCCAATCCAAGCCTTGTTTCTTTTGATAAGAATCAGCCTGTCAGCATTTTCATTTCACAGGTCGTTGCACCTATCAGTTATTATGCCCCTCGTTGGCACTCAAAAACTGCTCTGACAAAATGCTAGCGACAGGTCAAGCCAACACCTCCAAGGCTTGCAGGGATAGTTCATGGCACATGTCCAGCTTGGATACCCAATAGTTGCACGGCACAGAGGTATGGTCGGCTATCTACTCCTTAACCATCTTCATAAGCTTTTCCCTACTTGTCATTGTCATTGTCTAATGAAACTGTTCCAGACCTTTGATAGTGTTCCCCTGCTTCTGTTATTCCTAGTGCATGTTCCTTCTGTCTACTTCTGTCTAATCCTTGGTTGTGCAAAGAACTATGAACTCTGCCACCATTGTTGTCAGATGAGAACTATTTGAACAATTTTTCAACTATGGCCTCCTGGCATTGCACCATTATAGTAGTCCTCTCTGCGACAGAAAAGGGGAGAGCTGGACAGTTTTCCTTGTAGAGTGGGTCAAGAAGGGTAAACAACCACTAATTGGTGTTGGCCAAAATGCATAAAATGCCAGGGTCACGGGAAAGGCAGCGAGACATAAAGTCTGCCATGTGTACCAGACTCCCAACAGGCAAGACTTCCCGGTCCACATGGAGAGGATAACTCTCCATCTACTCCTCCTCCCTCTCCTCTTCTTCCTCCTTCTCTTCAGCCCTTTCACGCTGAACAGATGAGAAGCTGGTGTTGGTAGTACCTTCTGTAGCGCAGGCAACCATCTCCTCCTTCTCAGCTTCCTCCTCATTATCACCCAATCTCCACTGAGAAGATGAAACTTTCTTCCTCCATCTCCATCTGGTCTGCATGCAAAGCTTCCTCTTTAATTGTGAGTAGTGCGCGTTTCAGTAGACACCGAAGCGAGATGATTATGTGGATTATGGTGTCATTGCCGCTTACTGTCTTGCTTGATTCTTCAAAATGTTGGAGAACCGCATAGATATATAATGTATAAACAATATATAATGTTGAATTCCAGCACGTGGGCACGACGCAAACCATTCGATAAGCTGGCACTTGCAAGAGATGCTGCAGCACTGCCAGTCCTGCGGCAGCTGTAACTAACTTGCAAAAATGAGAGTACACATGGCGTACCTTGACAAGTAGGTGTCACGGGTGTGTCATGCATGATAGACGGTCCTGTAGTTTCCTGTAGAAGGTCGCAGCATTTCGCTACACAAGCTGCTCTCTGACTTTCCCGTTTTCCCTGCTTGGGGTTTAGCTCTTTCTCTTTAGGACCCTGCAGATTTTTTCACCTTTTCAGATGTTAATCTTCAGCACTTCCCTTTGTGTCTTTAAAAACCCTCATTTGCCCTTACTATATGCTGGTGATAGGTCTAATACCCTTAACAAGTCTTCAGTGCAAGCATTGCTTTGTTGTTGTTGCCGTTCGTCTCCCTGAGTCATCTTAAGATAACTTATTTGTTTACTTTGTCCTGTGTGTATTTCCCTGTAGAGCTTAGTGAGGTTGACTAAGCGCTCATCTTATTCGTTCATAACGTAAGTCCCATTTCAAGGTCAGCCAGGGTCAGGTATCTGGCTTGGCACATAGGTGCAGAATGTATCTAGGGTTGGGAGGGAAGCCTGAGACCATTGGTAGGTTTGGTCAGGGGTTACCATCTCCCTCTTCCCTAGCCATAGGGTTTACCTTTTGCCGTTCTGTTGGTACTTGCACATACATGGTATGGCATGGTATGTGTGGCAGCTTGCCAAGCCTCAGAGCTGCCACCAGCTTATGGACAGTATTACATGTGACTAGTGATGGGTGAACTGAAACCGTAAAGTTCAAGGTCCTTACCGGACACCTAGTGTCTGTGCATGGATCCTGGACACTGACTTCTCAGGGAAGTCCGTGTTACTGTTCAGCCACCTGCATTAAAAATGGGAAGCAAAATGGGGATTAAAGCAGGACAACTACTTACCAAGTCTCCGTGCGGCTGTCACACTACTTCCGGGTCTGCTCATTAAAGATTATATGTATTCACTGCTTCCCCCCGCCCACTCTCTGTGATTGGTTGCAGTCAGACTGCCAGCATGCCGGTATCTGTGATTGGTTGCCCTCACAGGAGCTGTCGGTGTCCCAGAGAGGAGTGTAAAAATAAATAAATAATTAAAAAAAAATGGCAGCTGGGGGCTGGTCTTCCCCTCCCCAGCTTAAAAATAGCAGCCAGCAGTGACTCCAGAATTTGCACATACATTAGATTCCCCAATCCAGGCTCTTACCCTGCTCATCCCGATTGCCCTGGAGCAGTGGAAATCAGTGTAATATAAGAGGTTAATGACAGCTGTGATTTGTCAACAAATCCCAGCTGTCATGAAGCCTGAGGTTAGTAATGGGTAGGTGTCTATGAGACCACCCTTCATTGCTAATGGTATAAGTAAAAAGAAATAAACACAAAAAACAGAGAACAATCCTGTATTGGAAAAACATAACTCCCTCTTTCTCCAATTTATTACCCCCAGAAAACATCCCTGCAGGTCCAACGTAATCCACACGAGGTCCCAAGACGATCTCGGCTCTGCTACATCTGAGGTTTCAGTGCACAGTCACATTAAAAAATGTGACCGATCACTGAGGTTTTCAGGACACAATGACTGAGGCACAGCTGTGAGAACGGTGATGTGTAGCACTTGGTCCCTGCCCAGCTCCTGTCCCCAGGCTGCGGCAAAGGTGCCACTCTCTTTACCTGCCCACTGGTCCCATGTGCCCCACTCCTGCCCTGGGGTCCGCCGCAACCTCCTTGCTGCTTCCAGGCCACACGCAGGCCTTCTGCGAGTGCCCATAGGGTGCGCGTGTGGCCACACCCCCCTTTCCTTAAGGTTTGGCGTCGCATTACCCAAAAGTGATCCTTGAGTTCAGCTATCAGCCTGAACATATATGACTGCCTCCCCTTAGAAGAGGCACCTGAGCAATGTTGCCTATTCATAGTGTGTTGCTAGTTCTTAGGACACGTCCCCGTTACTGTGTCTAGTCCTGCATCATGTGTTCTAGTACCGGTTACCTGTACTGTGTCTCTTCCTAAAGTCTGCTATCACCGTCTGGGCTGCTATGTCTGAGCTACCACACCTCCGTACTGCAACTTCTGAGCTACCACCACCTCCGTGCTGTGACGTCTGAGCTACCACCACCTCCGTGCTGCCACGTCTAAGCTACCACCACCTCCATGCTGCCACGTCTGAGGTTCCACTACCTTCAAGCTGCCACGTCTGTGCCACCATATTTGTACTGGACTTCAGAGTCTCTCCTATCTGTAAGAACTGACACCACTGGTCCTGGCTGGCGTGTATTTAGGGCCTATGGGGCTGTGCCTGACAATCTTTGTGTAGGGGTTAGCTTGAAGTTAGCTCCTCCGGGAGAGTTCGGTGTATGGTCAAGTGGGTCCACTCCCGGACGTTCACTGCTCCTTGGCGACTATAACATGATGTCAGTGAGTTCACCTGAGGTCACAGTTGGTGGTTCCCATGGTATCCCAGCTGGGATCTCAGATGAAGTCACCTGAGGTGAACTCATTGAACTCAGTGACCTCACCTCAAGGGAAGTCATTAAATTCAAAGCTGAATTAACAGATTAGGCAATGTACACACATTGAGTATTTGGTTGCAGACATTTCTGCACTAAATCTACATCTCCTTGCAGAAAAATGTACTGAAACAGCATGTATTTTTAATGCGGTTTTGGTGCGTTTTTCTGCCAGGAGATGCAGTTTTGGTGCAGAAATGTCTGCAACCAAATACTCAACTTGCACACATCACCTAATCCGGCAATCGGGGATAGAGTTCAATAATTCACCTGAGGTGAGGTCACTGAGCTCAATGAGTTCACAGCTCAGGTACCGTGGGAGCTGGCGTAGAAGGTGGGAAAGACACTGATGGAACTAGGACCCAAAAATCTAAGTGTTTGTAGCATGTGTGCGATCCCAGGGTCCGACTCGGTCCCGGCCTCCACAAGATTCACCCAGTGTGTCGTCAGGGAAATGTAGTGTCCCTGGCCACAAGCACTTGTCCAAGTATCGGTGGTTAAGTGAACCTTCCCAGTAACTACCTTGGTCAGGGCATGGATGATATTGGACACGTGCTTGTGTAAGGTGGGGACAGCACACTGAAATAGTGGTGGCTGGGAACCGAGTACCGAGGGTCAGCTGCTGAGGTTGCGTAGCACCTCGTGTCCAAAAGCCTAAACAAGAACATTTCCAGGGCAAGATGTCTGGAAATGTGCCTACTTAGTGTTTGGGTCTTTGGGTGGGTGGCTGGGTATTTATATTTGTTTTCCAATGCATGGGGGTAGAGACAGCTGAACGCTTCGCTGGGACAAGTAAGTAGATGTGGTTGCTGATGATAATTGTGAATGTGTAGTCACAGGTGCAAGGCAGGAGGCATCCTTGCCTATGTCCTGGACAGGGGATTGCCCAGTATGTAGCACAAGGGAAGAGGCAATGATGTCACACGCAGATACTAATTGTGGACCCAGGAGTTCAGCCCACCTAGTCGGGAGCTTGGAGGACATGTGCCTGAGCATACTAGTGGTGGTCAGCCTGGTAGTGGTCATTACCCTGCTGAGCTTGGTACAGCATAGGTTGAAAATTACCTTTTTTGTTTTCTATACCTTCTGTAGAAAAGCGCCAGACTGGCGGACACCTGACTCTTGGCCTGGGACTTTACTGCATGTGGGTGCTATGGGGAGCAGAAATTGCCATTCCTCACCATCGTCTTCTTGTGACCGTGGCTGCGCAAATATTTGAGCATCACCATAGACTATCTCCTCATGTCCCTTTTGAAACGTGCATGGTGATAAACCAGAAGAAGCCATAAATGGAAAGGTAAAGAGTCTCTTGGCTTGTACAAGTGAGAGGATAAGGGTGAGGATTGTGTGGTATAGACTCTTGGCTAATGAGACTGGACTATGTGGAAGACAGGGTGGTGCTGTGAAACAGACTGGAAGCATTGTCAGTTCAGATAACGACTCTGTTTATTATTCTCCCGCAGCAGGCCCAGTTTTCCCTAGCTCATAGCCTCTGTGTGCACCACCATCCCTTACTGCATGCGTTGCACATTTTAAATTAGGTATGCAGCTAAGAACTGTATGTTTATACAGCAGAATATATCTGAATTTGTCCTGAAAAGGACTTTTCGGTTAATGCAGCAGCAGCAGCAGCAAAGCAGCAAGGAATATAAGGCAATAATCACTGTAATACACTATCCCTTTTCCAACAGCTTTTCCTACACCATTTCCAGGGTACAGTGCACTGACTATTGTGTCACAGGGTCTTATATAGAACCCATAAAGCAATGCAGCCCACCAATTGCAGTAATGCCAGTAACCAACATAGCTACAGCATTACCGTGAGTGGCACACAATCCTCGCATGTTTTGTGGCTGAAAAACAGTTGCGAAACATGTGTGGAAGGGACTTGTGCATGGCGCCCGAGTATAAGAATACTCAATCGAGTACTGAGCATTCTAATGCTTGATCAAGTACTGAGGTCACTTCATCACTACTGTTTACCTTCCGGATTAATTTTATTTGAAATTTTGATAGATCATATGCTTCTGAATGCAGCAATACCAAATATGTGTATTTTTAGTTTGTTTTTTTTTTATTATTTTATTTTCAATCTGGCAAAAAGGGGGTGATTTAAACTTTTGTGTTTTTGTTTTTATTTTTACTTTTTCATATATTTAACTTTTCTTTTTACTTTTCATTCTTTTTACTAGTACCTTTGGAGGACTTGATGTTGTGATCATCCGATTGCTTGTGCTATACAGAGCATTGAGTGCATCAACACTTCTCTATATAGGAAAAATCATGATTTCCTATGATCATTCACTTACAGCCGGTGTTCACAGGAGGATCATCTTGACAGACACAGAGGTCATCAGTTCACATCTGGCAGTCATGACAACCCATCTGAACCCCACGATCATGTCACGGGACCCCCGAAGAGAGCAAGGAATACCACACCCCTGCCAAATCATGTTAAATTCCGCTATCAGAGATTGACAGCGGGATTTACCAAGTTATCAGCAATGGGCAGATTGCCGATCCATCCTCGATGTTAAAGGCACATGAAATGTATGTAAACTTTTGACTTTGCAGAATCTAACAAAATTGCCTTAATACATTTTCTTTCTCTCATCATTATTCTGGCATTTGGCAAATATAAAAAAAAATAGGTAATCCTAATTGACCCAAAACGGGAAAGGTTTATTCTGATTTCATGTCAGATAGTGAGAAAAGCATATATGTGTCTTTTTAGATAGTGTATGTTAACTTCTGGTTTCAACTGTATATATGGGGACCCTGTAACATTTTTTTTTATTTATTTTTGCAGTCCATTAGGGGACCCAGACAGTGCTGTGAGGGCAGTATATCAGAGAAGCCGACACGCCAGCAGTCTGACTGCAGCCAATCACAGACACAGCACAGAGGGTCGGCAGGGGAATCAGTGCATATGTATAAGATCTAATGAGTGGACCCTGAAGTAGTGTGACACTTGGGGTGAATCCCGGTAAGTATAACTGTCCTGCATTAATCCCTGTATACTCTGATAATATTATTCCCAAAAACAAAATGTGAGTGAGAAATGCTTTTAGTTATCTTCTGCATGTTGTTCTCCTTCAGATTTAACACTTTTCCATCCATTTCAGTATTTTTACAGCCCTGCCAGATAAACTTCCCAGTTTCTCCTGAAAATTATTGGAGTTTCCCATTGATTTGCGTTGGGTTCGTTATTTGTGACGGATACATGAAGAATAGACATTATTTGACTAGAATAATTCGAACATGAAAATTTCACTATTTGCCCATCTCTAGTTAAGTGAAAACAAGTTAAAACCTATCCATTGGACTGGACTGGGACTGATTCCCAAGCCCAAGATATTATCATGATTGTACTTGAACACACCTTTAATATAGTTTCTCTTTATGTAAAAGAGAAAAGCAAAAAACATAACAAATATAGAAATGGATGTTAATTGTGACTTTATTTTTATATACTTGATAATATGTCATGCCATTAACTTTCGCAACTTGAACTAATGTTTATCTGGAAAAGAAGACAATATAGGGACGCAGGGTCAGACTGGCCTACAGGAGAACTGGTGGATGGTAGAGGAGCCTGCCAACCCCAGTCCCTGCTTTGCTTTATCTCAATCCAGCTGAAATGCATTGCGGCGCAGAAAGGATGCCATGTGACATGAGAGCCGGGGAGGATGAGTAAATTTTCTCTTCTTCTTGCAGTGGACATATATACTAGGAAGAGCCCAGGAGAGGACTTACTGTATATACCAGGAATGGGACATATGTACCAGGAGGAATCCTGGAGGTGAATGTTATGGTTGCCGAGGGGCGGCGAGCATCTGGGAGGGAACCCACTGGGCCGTACACCGGATTCCCCTGGAGGAGCAACCAGTAGTGAAGTCATATACAGGGACTGTCTGGCGCAGCCTCAGGAGGTCTAAATGCACGGCTACCAGGAACCAGTGGAGGTCGGCTCTTATGGACTGGTAAAGTCTCTTAAAGTCTGATGCTGGTGTGCTTGGATGTGACAGCATGAAGGTGGTAACTTGGACTTGGCAGCATGGAGATGGCGACTCAGACGTGGCGGTATGGAGATAGTGGCTCAGACGTGGCAGAACGAAGGTGGAATGGCTCAGATGTGGCAGCATAGAGATGGTGGCTCGGACGTGGCAGCACGGAGATGGAATGGCTCAGACATGGCAGCATGGAGGTGGAGACTCGGGCTCTAGGACGAGACAGAGATTAGACACATGGAACTGGAACAAGGACAAATCAGGCTGAGTTATGCACAGCAACGTAAAGGGACCTGAACTAGAAACACTGTAACTAAAGGCAACATTGCTCAGGCGCCTCCCCTAAGGGGAGGCAGTCTTCAATACCTTTAGAATAATGGCAGATCTCAGGAATCAGTTTCGGGTAATGAGATGGCGGCCCTTTATTAAAGGGGGCATGGGCATGCGCGCACCCTACGGGTACTCAGAGAAGGCCTGCACGTGGCATGGAAGCAGGAAGGAGCTGCAGCAGACCCCGGGGCAGTAGAGGAGTGCATGGAGCCGCCGGACAGGTGAGGAGAGCAGCGAACCTACTGAAGACTGGGAGCGAATGTGTGTCGGGGTGCCACGCTTGGACCAGGATCGGGTGCTACAGTACCCTCCCCTTATACCCCCTTTTATTCAAGAATCTCTTCAGGGGAAGTGGAGCATCAATGTTCTCCTCAGACTCCCAAGACCTCTCCTCAGGAACAAACCTCTTCCAATCTATCAGATAATAGGTCCTATCTCAGATCCGTTTCTCATCAAGGATAGCTTTAACGTCAAAAGAATCGCCATCAATGACCAGAGGAGGAGAAACACCTGGATCCTGGTGAAACCGACTCAGGACGATCGGCTTGAGAGACACGTGGAAGTAGTTGGGGTTGCGAATAGTGTATCATACTTTGTTGATCTGCTGGAGAACTTTGAAATGACCGATGAAGCGAGGACCCAACTTGTATGATGGCATCTTAAGGGAAATGAATCTAGAAGAGAGCCATACCTTGTCTCCAGGCTGGAAGGAAGGAGAATCTAGGCGTCTTTTATCTGCGTGCCTCTTCAAACAGATGGAGTGCTCCAGAGCAGACTTGGTATTTGCCCAGATGTCGGAGAAAGACTTCATGAGGGTATCAGCTGCTGGATTGCCAGAGGAATATCCCACTGGACATGGAACTTTGGTTTGTTTCCCATAAACCACTAGGAAAGGAGACTTGTTGGAAGACTCGCCCACATGGTTGTTATAGAATTATAATAATGTTATAATTCCGCCCATGGAAGAAGCTTGACCCAGTCGCTATAATGCTCTTCTGTGGGGGCACTCCTCCAGACTGGCGGGTCATGTTGGTTAGGAGAAGTCCCTGCAGTTTATCTCTTGGCATTACTGGCAGCCTAATCTATTCCAGGACGTTCTGGAGTTCGTCTCTTCCTGCCCGTTTTGTGCTCGGAATAAGACTCCGAAGACTCTTCCTGTTGGCGCTTTGCTTCCTTTACCGGTGCTATTCTCTCCGTGGCAACACATTGGGATCAACTTCATCACAGATCTGCCGAGGTCCTCTGGTTGCACCATCATCTGGGTTGGGGTGGACAGGTTTTCCAAGATGGCCCATTTGATGCCACTTGTCGGGTTAAAGTGAACCTGTCATCAGAAATTTAGCTATAAAGCTAAAAGTTCCCCCCTCTGCAGCTCCTGGGCTGCATTCTAGGAAGCTTCCTATACTTCTTGTGGCCCCTTTTATACCAAAATAAACACTTTGTAAACTTGTACCTTTTCTTATGCAAATTTCGTAAATCTTCCATGGGGGCGGGCTGCCTGTGGTCCGTTGCTGTTCCTCCAGCAGATTTACGCTGCCCCCGAACGCTGAATTTCAAAGCTCAGGAGGACGCCTCCCCTGGGTGCCCGTGGTCCCGCGCATGCGCTGTTCCACTGTAGCGGTGCCGTGCACTGTGTGCACGTGTGACCGCTGGTGACGCTTTGCGTGGGCACGAGGTTATGGGCGGAGCTGTGAGTGTCATCAGCAAGTGCCGCCCATAACCTCGTGACCGCACTTTCCCCTATTACTCCAGCATTATGCGCAAGCGCTCGCTGGCCAGATGACCGGACGTCACTTCTTTCCCATTTTGCTCAGCAGCAGGTGACGTCCGGTCATCTGGCCAGCGAGCGCTTGCGCATAACGCTGGAGTAATAGGGGAAAGTGCGGTCACAAGGTTATGGGCGGCACTTGCTGATGACACTCACAGCGCCGCCCATAACCTCGTGCCCGCGCAAAGCGTCACCAGCGGTCACACGTGCACACAGTCCACGGCTCCGCTACAGTGGAACAGCGCATGCGCGGGACCACGGGCACCCAGGGGCGGCGTCCTGAGCTTTGAAATTTAGCGTTCGGGGGCAGCGTAAATCTGCTGGAGGAACAGCAACGGACCCCAGGCAGCCCGCCCCCATGGAAGATTTACGAAATTTGCATAAGAAAAGGTACAAGTTTACAAAGTGTTTATTTTGGTATAAAAGGGGCCACAACAAGTATAGGAAGCTTCCTAGAATGCAGCCCAGGAGCTGCAGAGGGGGGAACTTTTAGCTTTATAGCTAAATTTCTGATGACAGGTTCCCTTTAACTTCTGCTCCAGTTCTCGCTGAGCTATTTATTCAGCACATTTTCTGTCTTCACGGTCTTCCTCTCCACATCGTGTCTGATGAAGGGGTCCAGTTCACGGCGTGGTTCTGGAGGGCTATCTGCAAAATGCTGGACGATGCTTTGGACTTTTCATCTGCCTACCATCCACAGTCCAATGGCCAAGTAGAACGTGTAAATCAAGTCCTTATGAACTACCTCCACCATTTTGTCACTGTGCATCATAGTGACTGGGTCAAGCCTCCTCCATGGGCGGAATTCACCCATAACAACCATGTGAGCGAGTCTTCTGCCAAGTCTCCTTTCCTAGTGGTTTATGGGCAGCAACCCAAAGTTCCGTGTCCAGTGGGATATTCCGCCGTTATTCTAACAGCCGATACCCTCGTGAAGTCTTTGTCCAACATCTTGGCAGAAACCAAATCTGCTCTGGAGCAATCCTCTATCTGTATTGAAAGGCACATGGATAAGAGATGCCTAGATTCTCCTTCTTTCCAGCCCGGAGACAAGGTATGGCTCTCTTCTAGATACGTCCGCCTTAAGTTGCCATTATACAAGTTGGGTCCTGACTTCATCTGTCCGAGCTACTCCAGCCGAACAATGAAGTATCGTACAAGCTGAGGTTGCCAGGTTGCCGCCCACTCTACGCATTCCTAACTCTTTCCACGTGTCACTCCTCAACCCAGTCATCCTGGGTCGGTTTCACCAGGATCCAGGTGTCTCTCCTCCTCTGGTCAGTGATGGCGATTCTTTTGAAGTTAAAGCTATCCTTGATAAGAAACAGATCCGAGGTAAGACCTACAACCTGTAGATTAGAAGGGGTTTGGTCCTGAGGAGATGTTATGGGAGCCTAAGGAGAATGTTGATGCCATACTTCTCCTGAAAAGATTCCTGAAAGAAGGAGGCATAAGGGCGATATTGTAGCACCTGATCCTGGTCCGAGCTCAGCACCCCAACATGCCTTCGCTCCCATGCCTCGGCAGTTCCACAGCCTCCTCTCCTGTTTTGGGGTCTGCTGAAGCCTTTTTATCCTCCCAGGCCGCGTGTATAGCTTCTGTGAGTGCCCACGCTGCCTTTTTTAAAGGTCTGGCATCCCAGAGGTCACCTGTTGCCTTAACACTAGAACTACTGAGGTAGTCATTTTGACTACTTTGCACCATGCATTTCTATAAAGGTGTCACGAGTCCAGTAGTTCTAGTATTAAAGGTATTTAAGTCTGCCTCCCCTGACAGGAGGCGCCTGAGCAACGTTGCCTTTAGTGTGTTGCTAGTTCTCAGGGCCCTGTATATTACTGTGTCTAGTACTTGTACCAGTCTTATGTATCTAACCTCTGCTTAGTCCTAGAGCCTGCTCTCTATCACCACTGTGCCACAACATGAAAGCCCCTACCCTTGTGCTGACACGCCTGAGCCATCACCAATGTGCCACTACATGAGAGCCTCTACCCTTGTGCCTGCACACCTGAGCCTTCAGCGCTCTGCCACCATGTCTGTGTAATCACCTCTGTGCCACCATCTCTGTGCTGCTGCAACTGTGCACTCTAATATCGGACATTAAGACACTGTACCTGTCCTTCAGAGACTATCTCTACAGATCCTTAGCTGCCATGCAGTCCCTGTTTGCTACTGGTTGTGCCTTCAGGGGAGTCTGGTGCACGGTCCAGTGGGTCCACCCCTGGACACTTGTCGCCCCTCAGTGACCGTAAGAAGCAGAAGCAAAGGCAATAGAGACAGCGGCAGACCCTGGGGCAGGAGAGGAGCGGATGGAGCTGCCGGACAGGTGAGGAGAGCAGCGAGCCCGCCGAGGCCTGGGAGCGGAGGCATGTCGGGATGCCACGCTGGGACCAGTACTAGGCGCTACAGTGGACATATACACCAGGAGGATCCCAGGAGGGGGATATTTACCAGGAGTATCCCCTCCCCCTGTTTCACCTCTGACGGACCATGTCCCCTCCCCCTTTATCACCCCTGACTTACTGGACCTCCCGCCCCTGTATCATCCTTGACTGACTGCGCCCCTTCTCCCTTTGTATTACCCCTGACTGAGTGCATCCCCTCCCCCTGCATCACCCCTGACTCACTTTAGTTATCTTCTCCTACCACTAACAAATTGAGGCTTTTCATAAAATGTTATGGCCGTGACAGAGAGATTTCCGTAAAGTATTTGGGGGATGTGAGGGAAAGCTATCTTTCGATATCACTAAAATGCCACACAACTGATTTATGGCACCACTTTTAGTATATATAGTATACACATTCACATACTGTATTTGCTGCAGAATTTCTACAATGGAAATCCCACAGCAAATTAACAGTGGTAATATCTATGCAAATATTGTGCAGATATTGCTTTGTTTACTAGTATGCAAATGGTTCTTTTACCTTTACCACTGACCTCTTCATTTGTATTGCAAAGGATGAAATCAATGGTGCATATCCGCAAATTGACAAATTGTTCATGTCAAATCTGCAGCATCGGTCAATTCATTTTGTGGTTAATACACATCAGGGCACTTTTAGCATTGAGTTTTCACCAAAATGTGGGCACCAGTTTTTTCTATAACATTAATGCACCACTCCAGCATTTTGTTTTTTTTCACCACTGGAGTGGTGCTTTTAACCCAAGGTCTCTGCCACTGTCTTATACTCACTGTATGGCATTTTCATTTTTATTTTGTCCTGTGGCGCCATCTTGTGATCGCAACTTCTGACTGTAAGTCATCAGTTACTTCACAAGTACTAAATACAAGTCTATGAGAGCCAGAACAAGGCTCTCATAGACTTGAATTGAGGCGTGAACTTTGGCTCCATGAAACAGTGGAGCAGCCAGCAGGTCACAAATTGCCGGAGGCCAACAGGCTTGTTGGCACTAGAGGGTGAATATGCCCTGCCCGAAGGAAAGTATAAGAGTTAGGTCAGGGACCTTAGATGAGAAACCCCACTCCAGCGGTAAAAGAAAAAAAATAAACCCTGGAGAAGTGTTTTAAGGCTATGTGCCCATGCTGCGGATTTTTGCGCGGATTTTGCCGCGGATTTTCCGAAAATCTGCAGCAGCGGCACTTCCAAGCCATTTCAATGGCATTTTGGAAATGCTGTGTCCATGCTGCGGATTTTTCCACGGCGGATTTGCCGCGGATTTTGATCCGGAAAAATCTGCAGCATGTCAATTATTGTTGCGGATTTTTCCCATGCAAGTCAATGCAAGGTGTAAAATCCGCAAGAAATCCGCAGGTCTGTTCCCACAGGCTCTTTTTCCTGCGGATTTGGTGCGGATTTCGCAAACAAATCCGCAGGAAGTGATGTAGGATATTTCAGGAAGAGGAAGTTTCACCATTTTGTAGTGTAGTGTAGTGGCAGTGTAGTCGTGGCTGTGCTTATAATGTCTTGGTACGAGCGTATGCGGCTAGATTTCGAGAAGCTCATCCAGTTGGTAAGTATGTCTGTATAGGGTTAAATAAAATTTGTTTTTATTTCCCTACTAGTGTGTTTGTGTGTTTTATTTCATGTGGTGTCCGGACTCTGGATTGCCAGCTAAAAGCAGCTAGTTACAGGCTGCTTGCTTTTAGCTGGCAAAACAGGATCCCAGGTCTTTTTTCACAATTCTTTTTTAAAAAAAAAAAATGTGCTCCGCTGTATTTTCACTGTCCAGCCCGATGCAAGCAAGCAACTGAGGGCTGTGCTTCTCAGCGGGATAAGGCTGAAGCATTCTCTGCCCCTCCCGCTGAGAAAAACAGTCCTCAGCTGCCCCTGAAAATGGCGGCTCCGTTGTGAAGCGCCATTCACAGGTGCTGTACCGAGGCTCATCCAGCTGCCCTGATGCATTGGCTGGCTGGGTAATTACGGGGTTAATGCCAGTTTTCTGCAAACTTGCACTAAGCCCGAGGTTCATAATGTCATGCCTGTGTAGACACGGCCATTATGAACCTCCGTTTGGTAATAAAGAAAAGAAAACACTTTTTTAAAAATTTTATTTGAAAGAAAAACACACACACATCCCTGATTGCCATCTTTATTACTCCCTGAATCCCCCGACGATAATCCATGACAACTCCGAGCCGGGCTCCGATGTGCACCCGGCTGACCCGGGCACTGACGTCAGCCGGTCACAGGAGCCGTCAGTGTATTATTAAATGCTGCACAGCTCTTTTCCGGCAGCTGGGAACGTCTGATATCAGCAGAGCCCTGGTCAGCTGACTTAATTCGCGAGCGCAGGCGGGTCAGCTGACTGCACACCGACAGCTGACGATGTGCACTCATGTGACCCGGGCACGGACGTCAGCCGGTCCCAGCAGCCGTCAGTGTTTGAGATGCTACAAAGCTCTCTTCCGGCTGCTGGTACCGGCTGACGTCCGTGCCCGGGTCACATGAGTGCACATCGGAGCCCGGCACATCAGCTGGTCGGTGTGCAGTCAGCTGACCCGCCCGCGCTCGCGAATTAAGTCAGCTGACCCGGGCTCTGACGTCAGACGTTCCCAGCTGCCGGAAGAGAGCTGTGCAGAATTTAATACACTGACGGCTGCTGTGACCGGCTGACGCTGTGACCCGGGCTCAGCTATGAACTGAGCTGACCCGGCCAGTCAGTTCTGCCGCTCACAGCAGCCGGCAGAGAGCAAACCAGTGATTACAATTGTCCTGGATTAACCTCTGAGGCTTGGGAGTAATAAAGATGGCAATCAGGGATGTTTGTGTGTTTTTCTTTCAAATAAAATTTTTTAAAAAGTGTTTTTTCTTTTCTTTATTACCAAACGGAGGTTCATAATGGCCGTGTCTACACAGGCATGACATTATGAACCTCGGGCTTAGTGCCAGTTTGCAGAAAACTGGCATTAACCCCGTTATATTACCCAGCCAGCCAATGCATCAGGGCAGCTGGATGAGCCTCGGTACAGCACCTGTGAATGGCGCTTCACAACGGAGCCGCCATTTTCAGGGGCAGCTGAGGACTGTTTTTCTCAGCGGGAGGGGCAGAGAATGCTTCAGCCTTATCCCGCTGAGAAGCACAGCCCTCAGTTGCTTGCTTGCATCGGGCTGGACAGTGAAAATACAGCGGAGCACATTTTTTTTTTTTATTAAAAATACCAGTGAAAGGGAACATGGCAACACATTTTTTGGCTGTAAGATGCGGCCACCACCACTGGGTTATTATATACAGTCAGTTAAAATGCTGTATATAAGAGCACAGTGGTGTTGGCCGCAGCTTTTTCCAAAAAAAGTGGCGACAGGTTCCCTTTAAACATTTCTGCCCCTTTATTAGCCCAGTATCATAGGGCACATAACGTGCCACCCTTGTTTAAAACATTTGAACAAACAAAAAAAATCGATAATACTAAATAAATATTAATCTGTGTGGGGAAATCAGTTTCCATGTAAAGAAATGTGCAAAACGTGCCAATATACACTGGTCTGCCAAAAAAGTTATTGATCATGGGGATGCAGTGGATACTATAGTACCTTAGCCAGTATACACTGTATATTTTGGATGATGTCTGTTCCTATTGTGGGCATTATTGGAATTTATCTACTTTGCAAAATCATGAACTATAAACATATGTTTCACATTACAGGTTGAGGGTATGCCCGCTATATGGGACCCGATTGACCCCGCATATAGTTATCGGCATAGGTGCTGGATGCGAATAGTGAATGTACTGTATCCACTTTTTGATAGTGCCCTGGCCTCAGTCCAGCGGAAAATTGGTAAGTTTGGATACTCCGAACATGTTCCAAACCAGAAGCAATTTTAGTGTAATTAAAACATGATTGTTGTAAATCCGTGCATGTTCACCCACTAAATCATTGTTAATAAAGGATCTTGTGGGTTATAAAAATAGGAGAAAAGGCAGACAAAACGTAAATTTTGTTAAAATCTTAAAAAAAGCAAATAATAGTTGTTTATTACAAACACTGATGTGGAATAGTTTTTAGCCAAAAATTGGTTGACATGGCCTATGGAGTCATTGGCTCATCATTTTTTTTGGTTTAATTTTTAGAAGAAGATGTTCGCAAACGCTGGCGAGCAGTCAGAGACCGTTACCACAAATTCCTACAGAAAAGTTCCAAGAGTGGTATGTCACCAGCTAAAAAGTGTCCATATTACGATGAATTACATTTCCTGTCCACCAGTCGCAGATTAAGGAGGTAATCTGTTTTTTTAAAAAGTTATATATGTTTTTAAATTTTTGTTTTTTATTCTATTTATTAAAAATATTTTATTCACTTACAGCACCGAGGGAAATGTTAACCCACTTCACCAAGCTGATTGCATGGCTGAAGATCGAGAGGGGCCAGGCAGTGACACAGAGCCAGTGGCACACAGGGACCCTGAAGCAGCTGCCACTGCCTCAAACAGTTGTTCCAGGGCCTCCGAGTCAGCAGAAAACATGCCAACAACTTCTGCGAACTCTGCCATGGAGGAGGGGCAATTGTCCACCAGGTCTGATGAACCGAGGCCATCGACTGGCTTGGCACTTGGACGTAAACAAAAAAATAAGAGAAGACCGCTTGCAAAATCTGGTGTCACAGAAGATGATGTTTCGGATGAGCTGGCTCTTGAAACTGTCAACCTTATTAAAAAAAGTGCATATGAAAGTGACACAGTAAAATTTTTGTCAAGTTTTGCAGGAAGGATGGAGGCTATGAATCCCCAAAAAAACCCCACATTGATGGGAGCAATGTGCTCACTGTTTGAGCATTTTGAACGTGACTCCCCACATCCATCCTTGGCAAGGATAGATAATGGCCTTACAACAGTTTGGGATGCAGAGGCTGCCCCTGCAACCCTAGTGCAACGTGCACCGTCCCGGCCTGAACCTATGCAAAATTATTACCAAACACCCCCAACAGCCTACTCTCAACAGAGAATGGGATATCATTCATCTGTGGTTGAGGGGGGTTCTGGTACTCAAACCCAGATCCCAGATCGATCGGGTCAAAGCATGGCTAGGGGTTCTGAGCCAATGTGTGGCTATAGTTATAGTTATAGCCATGATTTATTTCACCTTTGATCAATTAATTTCAAAAGTAATAGCCGGTTCTCAAATTAGCTAAACTCTAATTAAAATAGCCAAAAAAACCCCCAAACCCATAACACTAGGATCAGTTGCCCCCCGATACAGATGTATAGGGTAAGGGCAACGTATTATTTCATCTGTAATACGTTGCCATTACACTATACCTCTACTGAGGGCTCACCTTATCCTACTGTTATGTGTTTGGGTGTCTGTTTTTTTCGAATGCAAGATTCTAAAAAAAAGGATTTGTTAACTGTCTTTTCCGACACTGTACCGAAAAAGTACTATTTTGTGTAATTCTTTATATAAAATGTCAATGTTTTCATTGCTACTTTTGCACTTAATTATTTTGTTTGCACAGTTCTAAAATAAAAAATTGTTAACATTTGGTTTTATTGGTGCTTTAACATTACATGGTCCATAGTCAAAGAAACACAAAATCACCTCTATTGTTATCAAAATTTAGGATATAGCTGCAAACATCGAAAATTGTTCATGGATAGTGTTTGCCAACAACTCTTGTATTACATTTCAAATTGTCAATGAAAATGTAACACAAAAAAATGTACTGAGGCAGCAGTTTACACCAAGTTTGACAGCATTATCAATACATTTCGGACAAATGTTAACACAGACAACAGCATGCCATAACAGAAAATTTTATTTTCAAATTCTAGACAAACTTCATGAAATGATGTACAAAAAATTGCAAACAATAATTTCTTTGTCAACTTCCATCTTTATCAACATGGTTATTGTATCACGCCAAGTTCTGCTGGTCCGGCTGCACATCACCAACACAGGAGTATTGCCAGTGCACGGCACCTTCAGGACTCATGAAATAATCAGTGAAGGTCTCTCTCACCCAGACACCCAAGCTGTTTGGCCGACCAGAAGACACATTCACCACTGGATTGAGTAAGGCCTGCTGTGTATCCTCCACTAATTCATTGCTGTACTTACGCACGTAATTGTGGAGTACACAGCAGGCCTTAATCACCGTGTCCACTGTTCGGACATCCAACTGGATGGCTGTGTGAAAGATCCTCCACTGACTTGTCATTATCCCAAAGGTGCACTCCACATATCTTCGTGCATGGCTCAGCCTATAATTAAAAATCCTCCGCCGGGTATTCAGTCCTCTTCGTGGGTATGGGCGCAGCAGGTTGGGTAGCAAAGGAAATTCCTCATCCGATACCATCACAAAGGGAACTGGATCTGTGGAGCCCGGCAAAGGTCGTGGGGCTGGGAGCGTAGCGCCTTCTTGAAGAATTTGCAGCCCAATCTGAGAAGATCGCAACACCCGAGAATCCCCAGTACTGCCATAAGCACCTACATCAATGGCAACAAATTGACGTTTTTTGTTTTAAATTATTTATTTAATGTAAAATAACAGCGTGGGGTGCCCTCTGTTTTGGATTACCAGCCAAGGTAAAGCTGCCAGCTGTGGTCTGCAGGCTGCAGCCGTCTGCTTTACCCTAGCTGGCTACAAAAAATAGGGGGGACCCCATGTCGTTTTTTTTAAATATTTATTTATTTTTTTGGCTAATTACAAGGCTAGGCACCCTTTAGTGTCACATGAAAGTCACTAAAGGGTGCCAGCTTAGAATATGCAGGGGGTGGGACATTATATAGGTCTTTCTCATCTATCTATCTATCCATCTTTCCCTCTATCCATTATCTGTCTATCGATTATCTATATTATTTATTGCAGTTCAGCATAAAAAAACCGCAGGAACCAACCTGTGGAAAAACCGCGCGAAAACTGCAGGAAAAGCGCATGCGTTTTTCCTGCGGTTTTGGTGCGTTGGTTGCACAAGCCACCTTCCAACATACATATCGATGAAAAATTCATTATACAACCGCAAGTAGCAGCAGCATAGGTGGCGAGGACGTGGCAGGCAGCGGGGATAGGTAAGCTCTATGAATACTCCACCTCCTCCTACTTCATCATCATTCTCCTCCTCCTCCATCATTATTATCCTATTATACACACACTATACACACACACACACACTATACACACATACACGCGCGCGCACACATTATACACGCGCGCACGCACACATTATACACGCGCGCGCACACACATTATACACGCGCGCGCACACACATTATACACGCGCGCGCACACATTATACACATGCGCACACACACATTATACACACGCGCACACACACATTAGTCTGCAGACACCAAGCTGTGTAATGTGGGCTTCAGAAACATGGCGCCGGAGATAAGCGCTATGCGCAGAGGCCCACTCCGGCGCCATGTTTCTGAAGATTAGCATTTTACATACAGCCGAAGGGAGGGAGGAACAGGCAGCGCGGGGGGGCGGGGAACACGTGCATAACCCGCCCGGATATCAGGAGAGAGGGAGGAACAGGCTGGTGGGGGGCGGGGAACTCCTGCATAACACGCCCGGACATTATCTGCAGAGGTGCACACGTCAATCAAAAAGTGCACGAAATTTCAAACTTTATAAAGTTGTATTTCACTGCCTAAACACCCGAGCTGCCCCCTGATGGTATGTACACACTGTGCATGATAGTGCCAGTACTGCACTGGCTGCAGCTTATACACGAAAATCCTGATGGTTGGTTCCCTTTAAAGAAAACAGATCCTGATCGCGGTGGCTGTTGAACCCTAACATGTTTGCCATCAACGGCACCTATACAGTTTGGGAAATTGGCTACATCGTGAAAGCCTGCTGCGACCTGCAGCCAAGTCTCCTCGGTAGGCGAAGGCATCACGATGGGCTGCAATTTCTGCCAGATAACGCCACATGTGCACCTCACAATTCTGGAAATGGTTGTTTTACCAACCCTGAATTGGAGGTGCAGTGATGTGTAGCTCTCTCCTGTGGCCAAAAATCTGCAAAACAAAAGAGGGAGGGAAAAAAAAAAGGTAAAATTAAAATCAGAACAGAACCAAACTGTTCAAGTTGATTTAACATCATCAATTCACTTTGAGCTTTTATAACCCACAAACTTTATGTTTCTAAACATGTACCTTTTGAAAGTGATCAAACTGAAGAACAGACAAACGAAATGTGTATATGGGCTACTTTTTTTTTTACACATACAAAGGCTTGTTGAACAGCTGACATTCAAAGGAGGCCATATCATGGCTTACAAGGCAAGGAAAAAGGGGCCCAGACAGGACATTCAACGTCAAATTAAAATGGGCAGCAGTTATGGCCGTTAGTAAACACCAAATTTTTTAAGATCTTGAGGATGTTGCTGTTTCGTAGAATGTCGGGCAGAGGTTTGTTTGTAGTACAAATTTAAAGTTAAACAGGTACATTTTAAGAACCTGAATAAATAGTCCTTCAAGCCTTTCAATTCCACAGGAGTTGGTGCCCTGCGTTACATGTAATAACCACAGTATCACCAAGAAGAATGGGAAAATAACAATATATAACCTGATGTATGTTTTAATATCTACATATATATATATATATATATATATATATATATATTTACATACATATATATATATTTACACACATCATGTAACATACATTTTATACACAAATTTTAACATATATATATAAATATGTATATATATGTGTATTTGTTTTTTTTTAAATGTATAGACAATAGATTTAAAGACATCAATTTGAAAGTACACATTGAGTGTGTTTAAAATCATGTATTTCAGTATATATCTTTGTATATATCACATTTTAAAATATATACGGGACCGCATACAGTGTGTTGGTGTCGTGCCACAGTGTCTATTTTTATTTTCCTCTACGTACCACAAGGTGATGAGCAGCCGTTGTTCAGCAGCAATCGATTTACGCATGATGGTATCCTGCTTCCTCAAATCGTCGCCCACAATGGCAAGGAGGTTATCAAAACTTTGTATTGAAAGCCGGCAAAATTGTTTGAATTTGTCTTCATATCTAATAAAAAATTAAAAAAAATAAATAAAATTTAATTTTTGGGATGAAAAAAACAGATATAAAGTTTAAAAAATACAAACCTTCGCAAGTCTTGATATAATACAGCAAAATGCCCTTTAGAAGTCCTTTCAAGGATAAGGGGATGCACCCACATTTTCTTAGTACGAATTTGTGCCTAGCATGAAATATAAACTCTTTTAGTGCCATGGATAACAAGCACATTACATATGTAAAAATGTAGGATACATAAAAAAGTAGTATACATGGTACATACCCTTCTTCGTCGACGTAGGATACGTAGTGCTGTCAATATCAGCAGATTCCTGTTTACATTGTTCAGCCGTGGTTGTTGTCTTTCACTGGACATTTTGAAATAAGCACACTTTGTGAGACTGCTAACAAAATGGATAATGGAGAAGAAAGGAGGGTTGGGACAGGAAATGACATAAAGAGCCTTTTTTTTTCCTTCAAAACAGACTAAGCTTTATTCAGAAACACAATAGAGTACAATGGACAAAATCCGCATCAAAATCCGCATCAAAATCCGCAACGAAATCCGCGTCAAATCCGCGTCAAATCAGCGTCAAATCCGCATCTATGCTAAGGTGCGGATTCCGGGGGAAAGCTGCGGATTTTGATGCAGAAAAATCCGCAGGTACATTCTACCGTGGACACATAGCCTAAGAAGTGTGTTACCTTGTATTAAACCCTGATATTAGCATGCCTAATGGCATGCAGAGGTAATGCGGGGCGGGAGGCAGTGGCTCTCTGCTCTGCAATACTTTACAGCTTGATGTGAATCAGAAGATGTGCATTCATCTGAAACTAGCACTGATACTTATTGATCCCCTCCACCTTGATCTCATCATCTTCATCGATATGCACCAGCTGAGAGTCCCACTGAGGACTGGAGCCCCACTGGGTGATTCCACAGCCCCCAGGTCAGGCTGAGCCTGATTGTTCAGTTTGACGAGCACGATTTTATTTGAATATACTTTTAAAGTCTCTTCATTTAAAAGAAAGAAGCAGAAAGCTTAACAAATATAAAAAAATGGATGTCAATTGTGACTTTTTTCTGTAATTGATAATATGTCATGCTATTAACCTTAGTTATTGGAACTAATGTTTATCTGGAAAGAAGGCTTTCATTTTTTTCTGAACAGTTGGTGACTTGGTTCTCTTAAACGTAAGAATTGTTTTGAAAAGAGGGTTGGCAGCTTATAGAAAACCAGAAATTAATCGCTTCTGTTTAAATATTTGGCAAGCAATTCTGCACAGCAGTAAATAAAGGCTTACATTAGATACAACATTGCTGCTTTGCAAAAAAAGCTCCGTCAATCTTTGATTATAATCACAAGCTACAGTGTGAATGGAAAAGGTTGAGTTGTAACTGTGTGCTAAACTAAATCTTTTCTGTGACATCCAAAAGTTATAGATTTTTTTTCTTGCTTTAGTAGAAGCATGTAAATCTCCAAATTCCTAATCGAGGTATGGCACCTTGGTGAAATTCAAATAATGTCGACTTTTTAATTAAGATTTTACATACTTAAGTTAGATTCAAACACATATATTGCTCCGAGATTATCACTATGTCAGAGTAAAGGGTGGTTTACATGCTGCGACATCGCTAGCGATGTCGCGAGCGATAGCACCCGCCCCCGTCGTTCGTGCAACATTTTGTGATCGCTGCCGTAGCGAACATTATCGCTATGGCAGCGTCACACACACATACCTTTTCAGCGATGTCGCTGTGACTGCCGAACAATCCCTCCTTCAAGGGATGCGTTCGGCATCACAGCAACGTCACTAAGCGGCCGCCCAATAGCAGAGGAGGCGAGGAGATGAGCGGCCGGAACATGCCGCCCACCTCCTTCCTTCCTCATTGTCGGTGGACGGCAGGTAAAGAGATGTTCGTCGGTCCTGCGGTGTCACACATAGCAATGTGTGATGCCGCAGGAACGACGAACAACCAGCGGCATGCACCACCAACAATATTATGAAAAGGAGCGACGTGTCAACGATCAGCGATTTTTGACACTTTTGCGATCGTTGATCGTCGCTCCTTGGTGTCACACGCTGCGATGTCGCTAACGGAGCCGGATGTGCGTCACTAACGACGTGATCCCTACGATATATTGTTAGCGATGTCGAAGCGTGTAAAGCACTCTTTAGTGTCATAATCATCGAAAGATAGGATTCAGATGGAAGCCATGACAGAGCCCCAATGGAGCAACTCACAATTATAAGACCTAAGGAGTCACTTTGCACACTATCTGGCCTCTATCTCTTGTTTATATTTTTTAAATATGCACAAAAACTTGGAAGACGTTGCATGTCTGATAAAAGGTAAATATTGCCACCAGAAAGGCCATATGATGTTCTAAGTGATTCTCAGTCATATAACATTGACAGAATAAATGATTCAGTGACAAAATGTTTAATTGGTGGAGGAAGGTTGAACAAGATGGACCTAGGGCTTTTTCAAATTATGTAACTATAATAGTGAATACCTTCATTGTAGTTCTCTAAAGATTTCTGTCAGAATTCTGTTTTTCAGGGATCCCAACAGAAACCCCATTGCAGTGTTTAGTGGAAACAATTGTATATGAGTGAATTATTATTATTATTATTATTATTATTAATATTTATTTATAAAGCACCATTGATTCCATGGTGCTGTGAATCTAGGCTTACTTGTAGCGATGAGCAAGATGATGGAGTAATTTAAAATACATATAACCTATCCTTTAAAATGCAATACTTTATTATCAAAATTAAAGAAAATAGAATTAACATCTTGAAAAGCTATCCTAAGATGCACAGAAAAGGAAAATCCTGGCCCTGATATGATTCTCCCTCCTGTGCACTGTCTAACAGCGGGGCTTGGCACCCTGGAGTCGATATGGTGTCCCCACTCACCACAGATTGTCCCTACCTGACCCTGTACTCCCTGCCGAAAAAAGTGCAAATGCCTGAGCAAACATGCAAAAACAACGTGAGATAAATCTAAGGGGTGCTTCACACATAGCGAGATCGCTACCGAAATCGCTGCTACGGCACGGTTTTGGTGACGCAACAGTTACCTCATTAGTGATCTCGCTGTGTGTGACACTGAGCAGCGATCTGGCCCCTGCTGCGAGATCGCTGCTCGTTACACACAGCCCTGGTTTGTTTTCTTCAAAGGCGCTCTCCCGCTGTGACACACAGATCGCTGTGTGTGACAGCGAGAGAGCGACGAAATGAAGCGAGCAGGAAGCAGGAGCCGGCATCTGGCAGCTGCGGTAAGCTGTAACCAGGGTAAACATCGGGTAACCAAGGTGGTTACCCGATATTTACCTTAGTTACCAGCCTCCGCAGCTCTCACGCTGCCTGTGCTGCCGGCTCCGGCTCTCTGCACATGTAGCTGCAGTACACATCGGGTTAATTAACCCGATGTGTACTGTAGCTAGGAGAGCAAGGAGCCAGCGCTAAGCAGTGTGCGCGGCTCCCTGCTCACTGCACATGTAGCTGCAGTACACATCGGGTTAATTAACCCGATGTGTACTGTAGCTAGGAGAGCAAGGAGCCAGCGCTAAGCAGTGTGCGCGGCTCCCTGCTCTCGCGGTTATGATCGCTGCTTCGGCTGCTGTGTTTGAGAGATAAGCAGCGATCATAACAGCGACTTACAAGGTCGCTGTTACGTCACAGAAAATGGTGACGTAACAGCGACCTCGTTGTCGCTGTCGCTTAGTGTGAACCAGCCCTAAATGGCAGGTACTGGGAGGTAATGGGTTTATAAAGATCAACTTATCATGATTCATTGGGCATGGCTTTATACTTCAGGAGAGATAAGTAGATCTCCATAGTCCCATTACCTCTGATTATACAAAACCATTTGTATTCTGGCCGCCTTGGCATAAGGAGCAGCTGTGGATTTGTCCTGAAGTCGTATCTTCTCCATTTTGGTTGTTATTCCTCTGTTTGTCTCACCTACCATCTTGTTGTATTAGTGCAGTGGTGGGCCTAGTGAGCCTTACCTTTCCCACCTACTAGCCAGTACTATTTAAGGGGCTTTTCAGGGCTTCAGGTTCCTGCTCGGTGACAGGTGCGGAGCCTGTATAGGGTCTGGGTAGGAGTGCAGGGTACAGCGGCAGGTAAAGGCAGGAGGTGTCCCATCTACCCTCTGACTAGCGTCTGGGTCCGCCACTATTATTGTGTTCCTGGCGTCTCACCTTGTTTGTGGTGTTGTTGTGGGGTGTTTTTGTTGTGCATTTAGACATCTATTGGTCCGAAGGCACCTGCCACGTGTAAAAACGTGACAGACACTTTTATAGAGTGACAATAAAACATACAAAACTGAAGGTAAAATGGATTTTAAAGGAAAAAAATCTTAGGAAACATTCTTACCTGTAAAATGAAATGTATATAATGCAAATTGAAAAAGTGAAAAAAGCCCCCTCCACCCCTTAGGCTATGATCACATGTTGCATTTTTGCAGTTTCTCATTGCTGTCAATGTTGATAAAAATTCTGCAAAAACCCTGATAGAATTGACATACTACTTATTTAAAAAACGCAGCAATTTTCCATTTCAGTCAGGGAAAAAAACAGTTGTGTGCATTAGATTTATGAAATCTCCTAATTTTTTTCTGGTACTGTAAAAAACAGCTTTTTATTTATATAAAACACTTGAAAAAAAACTGCAATAAAAAAATCAGCAAAAATGGAACATGTGAACATAGCCTTAATAGCTGAGCCAACTCTCACAGTATTTCATCATATTTATTTAAAGGTGGGATTGCAATACACCCTGGAAGACATATAGAGGAGGATCTCAGAATACATTTTTAGACAATTTTGAAAAGAATGACGCTCCTATAGTGATAAACCCTATGCACTAAGTGCAAGATCTAGCAAAAATTTAGAGGAGAAAATTGCAATACACAATGGAAGACACATCGAGATGTAAGGGGTTAAAAAAAAAATCAGAAGTTTGTCCAAAAAAACCACACTTTTTGCGCCATTTTACGTGATCCATAGCATTCTCATTTTTCAGGATCTATGGCTCAGTGATGGATTATTTTTGGCATCTTGAACTGACATTTATAACGGTACCATTTTTGTGCTGAAGGGCCGTTTTGATCGCCTGTTATCGAATTTTGCGCAAAATTTGCGGCGACCAAAAACGTTACTTTGGGGTTTGGAATTTTTTTGCCGCTACACCATGTACTGATCAGATTATTTGATTGTATATTTTGATAGATCGGGTATTTCTGAATGTTGCGATACGAAATGTGTATATTTTTTTTTTATTTTTTTTTAACCCTTTAATTTTCAATGGAGTGAATGAGGGGTGATTTGAACTTTATTTTTATTTTTTTTTCAATTTTTTAAAACTTTTTTTTTAACTTTTTTTTTATTTTACTAGATTCCCTAGGGGACTATAACAGTCTGATTGCTCATTCTTTCCTGTAGATCAGAGCATCATTGCTCTGATCTGAACAAAAGCAGGTCTCCTCTCACACGTGGCCCTCTGCCGGCTGTAAGAGGAACTGACTCATGATAGCTACAGGAGTCATCACATGACCCTGTACTACCATGGCAACTATTGGATCTTTGTGATCACATCACGTGACTTCCGATGGAGCCGGGTGAGGCCCGTTTCACACATCCAGCATATCGCCGGATTACCGGATCAGGCACACTCCAGTACAGTGTAATACTGTACAATGGCATCGTGGCACGTTCCGATGACATGTGCAGCAATCGCTGCCGGCTGCCGGTGGTAGCAGGCAGGGATTAACCTGACACAATCCATCATGTACCCAGTATGTGATGCCCTGGCCTAGCCAGGTAGTCACAGATAGCGCCCCGCACAACACCTGTCCCCTAAAAAGGTGTCATCAGCCAACCATTAAAACCTAGTCACCTCTCTCAGTGCTTGATGGACACACCAGGGGGCGGAGCCAGGCGGTTGGCCACTCCCACCGAGGAGTTCAGAGGGCCTGAGACAGGAAAACACAAGTCAGTTGGGAGTTCAGTAGTGAGTGGAGTTGTTAGTAGGAGTTTGTGGAGGAGGCAGGCCTGTGTGGCAGGTCTGCAGAGAACTGACAGGTCACGGGGTTGAAGCCCGGGCACCTTTGGCTAGGAGGCAAGCGGTGGTCTCAGCCTGCAGGAGCCGGGAAAACGGCTCGGTGGAACTGTGGTGGACCGGGACAGGGTAGTGGCCCGCCGGTACCGACCCGGGGAACCGACTCAAAAACAGGAGCACAAAGGGGGATACTCATACCCTGAAACGAGGTCCAGAAGCCACTGGACCAAGTTAATTAACTGATTGGGGTCTGAACTATAGGTCCTTTCCCACCCAAAGTCCCGACTGAAGACAACAGCCCAACGAGGGGGATAGAAAGCCACCGCACAGGCAGAGAGATCCCATGGGCCAGTGTCTGCGGGCAAAGGGCTCTCCCGACATCCACAAAGCCGGGGAGCGGACTCCTGTCGCTGAAGCGCAGGCAGTCTACAGATACATAACACGGTGCAGGAAAAAGGCAGAGACCACCAACCGGGTGGGGTACCCGACTCAGCCGGCTACGGGCACCAACCACCATCAACTTGTTTTACCAGAGACTTGTGTGTGTTACTAATCGTGAGTACAACAGTGTCCTCCGGCTATGCACCTCCCTGCACCGCCCAACCACACAACACCCAACGGGTCCCGGGGCCACCATCCCTGCCCACGGAGGGGTTAACATCTTGCTGCATAAACATCTCCCCCGGGTGCCCCGTAACTGCAGCGGTGGTGTCTACATCTTCACCACATCCCATGGATGGCGTCACGAACTTAACCACATCTCCGGCCGTACACCTACGTCCCCTAAACCGCCAGCCCCCCTTTCAGACCGAAGTGACCACGGGGCCCCCGGGTCCGGAAACACTCGAGCCACCTACCAGCGAGCCCGGACCCGAAGCCATCAGGGAGCTACAAGGTACTGCTTCCCTCACCAGGATGCAGGGCCTACCTCCTAGGGACCCAGAAGACCAGTGCCGGTAACATCAAACACTCCAGAAAATCCCTGTTCTTCCCCAATAATCTCCCATAGCATGGTACCAGTCTAGGGTTGGACCAGGATGGCTGCCTAGAGATGGAGCCAATCCAGTCCACTATACGACCAGGTGGGAGGGGCAGACAGTGGACAGTCAGACAGAGAGTGAGCAGTGACAGTGAAAGTGAGCAGACAAAGTGACCAGGAGTTAACAGTGACCTGAGGGACCCCAGGCGGTTAGTTGCTGGTGGAGTTCTCCTGGAACTACGCACCAACAGGTGTAGGACCCTAGGTAAGGCAGAATCAACAGGCAGGCCTGATAACACCTGCACAGTGAGGGGACCATCAATGACTTCACTAACCTTGAAGTTCGGGACTCAGTAGCAAAGGGAGAACCGGGGACAGGATCAGAGACTCCCACCCCACAGGGTTCACGCTACCGTCATACGGACTGCAGTGGAAGACCACCAAAAGGGGACCCCCAGCGACTCTACACCATGGGGCCCACCAACCAAAAGACAGGTGCAGGGGAAGAAGGCACCAGGTTACTAAACCGGCATTGGGACTAAGGGGACCTGAAGGTGAAACCAGCCGGCCTCGGGTGACCAGTTACCACCAGAAAGTGAGTAAAAAACCAGTTGCTCTGAAACCCTCATGTGTGGCCTACCTTCTTCTGACACCCGTCACATCACCTACCCTCTGGGGCCCAGCCCTGCTTGCGGAGGGTCTAACATACAGGCTGCCATTAACACCAGCCCCTGCAGCAGGAACTGTGCAGTGGCGGCTCCATCTACATAGCCGCAAAACCACAAGTGGTGTCACGTGTGAAAATTATTCTAATCCCCTGTAAATATTCCCCTTTTCAAAAAGCACCCAGGGCACGGGACCATGCAACGGCCACCAAAGTGACATTCCCCAGTTCTACACTGCCCGGGACCGAGTACCCAATAACCCTGGGTGACACACACACACATATATATATATATATATATATTGTGAGGTATCAACCGGCTGTATTACAAAGGGCCGGTATGTTTTGCAGAAGCGTGGGTGCTCTGCAATGTGAAGCTGGCTGGGACCTGTGGTTCCACAGGATTGCATTACATGCAGAGCCATGGAAGGGTGTGTGTGTGTGATGCTGATTACACACTCCTTACCACCTGTGGGTGTGGCTCCAGGGGTTAAAGCAATCCTGTCTCTGAACCTGGGAGAAGTGTGTCTAGGGCAGTCTAGTTAGAGACTAGCTCTAGACTTCCAGCGTGTGTGCTGGGAGAGAGTGAGAGCAGAGCCGAGAGTTCTGCATGAAGTGTGTCTAGGGCAGTCTAGAGAGAGACTGGCTCTAGATGTCCAGTGTGTGGACTGGAAACAAGTGAGAGCAGAGCCAGGAGCTTTGGGTGTATCAGCCTGCATGGAGGCTGATCACAAGGCTCTGATATTGAGTCTGAGGTGAGTGCAGCCAGGCCAGGGCTGTAGGGCCGAATCTCTCCAGGAGGAGAGAGAGACAGGGGTCTGCAGAGGGCCCTGGGTGCTGGAAGGAACCTTGGCTAGAGTTGTACGCTGGCAGGAGCCAGAGAGTGGGGAAGTTGCTAAACTTCCATTATGGACTTATTGTTTATGTTTGAGGGCAGTTTATGCTGAGTGTTTTTAATAAACTGCCAGAATTTCTATGAAGAGACTGTGTACGTGTGTTGCTGAAGCTACCTCACACCGCTGCAAGCGAGTGAAACCCCCACGTTGCAGGGCGCAACGTTACAATATGTACTGTATATATATATATATATATATATATATATATATAGGAATGCAAAAGATGGGATCCAGCAAAAAGATGAGTTTTCACCATATAAAGAAAATTCTTCTTTTTAGTCATCCATTTAAAATGTAGTTACAAACATGTGAGGACCAAAAAAAGTGTGCAATCCAGGTTGTTGGGAGCTCCCTATCAACAATTAACACATCTTCCCTGGCCTGGGACAAATTAAGGTCTTGGAGACATTTAAGTCTGACAATTCAGGACTCGTCAGCAAGTCCTCTATTTCCCTGGCCATTAAATTCCATGGCGGTGGACTCCCCCACCTTAACCCAATTGGAGGTTACCCCTACTGCCAGCACCTCCTCCTCTGGCCCACAAGGCTCTTACAATGCTTCAGTAGAACACTCCGTGGCCTTTATTTGCACTGACCCATGTCCCCAAGTGGCATAACTGTTGACCATAGGGCCTGAAATAGTGGAAAGGTCCTCTCAACTATCAGGTCATAGTGCAGATATGCAACCAACCCCACTTCATCACATTGTCTCCAGGCAGGTGTATTTATTATCACAAGCACAGTGGGATAGTCTCTTAAGTCCCCGTGAATGCATACTACACCGAATTTCTGTCCGGTAAGCTCGGTGGGTTGCACCACTCTATCTCACATCAAGGTCACGAGGCTCCCTGAGGCCAGTAGTGCCCTCGACCTAAGCTCGACACAGATGTCCATCAATGAGCTCCTTTGGGGTGCCAGTCGCACAAACCCTTTAAGCATAAAGGAACTGATGGCACCCAAAGTTAGTGTCCATGAGTTTAACTAGTTTGGGGCAGTCGGCTCTAACATGGCTTGGCTCCTGGCATCACCAACAGACAATGAGGGCACATTCACCCCCTGATAAGTCCTGTGCAGCCCTCCTGGGCTCTGCTTGACTGGTCATGGGCAGGGACTTACAGGACTTATCTGTCACCCTCCCCAGGGTCCCTCCCTGGAGGTCTGGATAGCCAAATATCGCTCTATAAGGTCCACCATTTCGAGCATATTATTAGGAGATGACTGTCCCACCCAGTGTTGGAGGGGAAAGGTAAGACCCTCCAGAATTTATCCGCTACTATGCGGTCCACCATAGCAGTAGGAGACGATACCTCGGGCTGCAGCCATTTCTGTATCAGGTGTAGCAAGTCATAACTGTGGGACCTGGCTGGTTTAGAAGAATAAAACTCCCACTCATGTACCTACTGGGTCCGAACTATCACATTTAGACCCAGTTGTGCCAGAACCTCACCCTTGATGACTGCATAGTTCTTTTCCTGCTCACTTGGAAGGTCATGATAGGCCATCAGGGGTCCTGCTGCCAGAAATGGAGCGACTATTTCCACCCATTGGACCCGGGGTAGTCCCTCTCTCTTGGCCACTTTTTCAAGAATATCCAAATAGGACTCAACATCGTAAATTGCCTTCATTTTAAGGATTGCCATACGAACAGTTTTCCTGGCATCGCAAACCACTAGTGGAGCTCCTGCTGCCTGTGACGTCATCATGTCCTGTATCAGCAACCGGTTGGTCTCCTGCTGCCGCTGATTAGCCTCCTCCTCCCACTGATTACCCACCTCCTGTTGCTGATTAGTCTCCTCCTGCCACCGAGTAGTCTTTTGATTAAATATGTGCTGTTACAGAGTGGTCTCCATAAGTGCATTTACCACAACTTTCATCTCTGCAGATAACTCAGACTGGGTTTGCGACAATCCTCTCACCCAGGACATACACTGGTGCCCAGCCAAAAGCGCAAAAAAAGAAAATTGCGCCAGCCTCACTGTGTTTGCCCTCTTCAAGCCACCAATTGTAGGGGTATAGTTTTGGTAGGCAATGGCATGGACACAGTAATAAAGTCCAAAAAGGTCAGTGTTTTATTCACACTGGACACAAACATAAATGTTAAGTCTTACTTCAGACAGGTTTACAAAGGAAAAGTCTAGCTTGATAGAAGCATAACATGTCCCAGACATGACAGTCTATTCAGATGTGGTTTCTCCACAGTCTCCTTCGATTTTCTAGGCCAACCACCCACACACTGAGAAGTTCTGACTGCTATTTATGCTGTGTTGCTAATCATACTCCTGTGCACATCAGGCGTTACCTCAAAACCTGAACTAGCAGAGTAGATCCAGGACAGGTATTAACCTTTTCACTGCTGCTCACCTGTGCAAAAGGTACATGCTAGGAGGAATATATCTTCCATCTACCATCATACCCTTTACTATATCACTAAATATACAGTGTGTCCACCCATATCCTGTCCACCGCGATTAACTTGAGAACGGCGGCAGCTATAGGCATAGAAGTGGTGTCTAGGTTTAGTACAATATGCACTACGCAATGAAACCACCTATAGCGCCACCTGGTGGAAAATAACGGAGTTAGCATTTTTATCTCAAAAGCGGAACGATATAGAGAAAAAAAGTGAATTACAAAGTTGTAGGGCATCATCAATTCAATATGAATCGACACCTTGCATACAGAAATGCTATGATATGAAACCCATGACCCCCCCAGAATATTGAATGCTGGTCACGCATATGGTGCTCATTTAACGCCGATGCTCCAAGTGGCAACCGTCAGCTGCAAAGCACATCTGAACTCAGTATCTTGCTGCACGTTGTGCAATATGGTAGGGGACACGTTTGCACAAGCATCTGTGATACGTCATCGTAGGTCCTGCAATATTGGTGGAGGTGTCGCATACATCTGCTGTTTGATGTGACCTCACAGAAAGAAGTCCAATGGGGTCAGGTCAGGTGAGCGTGGAGGCCACTCCACACAGCCACTATACCCAATAACTTGTAGGAAGGTCTCCATGAGGTATCGCTTCACGTCCGCAGCCTTGTGACGCTGGTGCGTCGCTACATTGTCGCTGGTGAGCTGTCAATCAGGCAGATCTCACCAGCGACCAGTGACCAGCCCCCAGCCAGCAGCGATGCGTGGAAGCGATGCTGTGCCTGGTAACTAAGGTAAATATCGAGTAACTAAGTAAAATGCTTTGCTTGGTTACCTGATATTTACCGTGGTTACCAGCGCAGACCGCTTAGCGCTGGCTCCCTGCACTCATAGCCAGGGTACACATCGGGTTAATAAGCAAACCGCTTTGCTTATTTACCCGATGTGTACTCTGGCTATGTGTGCAGGGAGCAGGGAGCCAGCACTGGCAGCCTGAGAGCGGTGTACTCTAGTAACCAAGGTAAATATCGGCTAACCAAGCAAAGCCCTTCGCTTAGTTACCCGATGTTTACCATGGTTACCAGCGTCCGCATCTTCCAGACGCCGGCTCCCTGCTCCCTGCACATTCAGATCGTTGCTCTCTCGCTGTCAAACACAGCGATGTGTGCTTCACAGTGGGAGAGCAACGAGCAAAAAATGAACCAGCACTGTGTGTAACGATCAACGATCTCACAGCAGGGGCCATGTCGCTGCTCAGTGTCAGACACAGCGAGATCGCTGATGAGGTCATTGGTACGTCACAAAACCTGTGACTCAGCAGCGATCTCGCTCTGTGAGAAGTACCCCTTAGCTTTCCAGACCTTATCTTGACCTCCACTGTTCCTGGTAACTGACATTTCTCATTTACACTTCAAACTGAAGAAGGCCAACTTGAAAATGCTTTGCTATCTTCTAATAGCCTTCTCCTGATTTCTACCATTTTCATTTTCGGAGTGCTAGGCACTTACAAAGAAGAACCCATGGAGGCTGATTTTTGACACAAGGTTAGAGGAGGCTTAGGCGGGCTGGACACGTTGCGACATCGCAAGGCGATACTGCGATGTCGCACGCGATAGTCCCCGCCCCCGTCGCAGCAGCGATATCTTGTGATTCCTGGCGTAGCGAACATTATCGCTACGCCAGCTTCAAATGCACTCACCTGTCCTGCGACGTCGCTCTGGCAGGCATCCCGCCTCCTTCCTAAGGGGGCGGGTCATACAACGTCAGAGCGGCATCACACGGCAGGCGGCCAATCAAAGCGGAGGGGCGGAGATGAGCAGGATGTAAACATCCCGCCCACCTTCTTCCGTCCGTATAGCCGCTGGCGGCAGGTAAGGTGATGTTCCTCGCTCCTGCGGCTTCACACACAGCGATGTGTGCTGCCGGAGGAACAAGGAACAACATCGTACCTGTTGCAGCAGCGTAATTTTGAAAAAGTCGGAGCCTACACCGATAATACGATAACGACGCTTTTGCGCTCGTTAATCGTATCATTTAGGATTTACACACTACGATGTCGAAAGTGACGCCGGATGTGCGTCACTTTCGATTTGACCCCACCGACATCGCACGTGCGATGTTGCAACGTGCAAAGCCGCCCTTAGGCTTAGCAGAAAAATCTCCAAGAGTGCCCAAACTTTTACATTGGCCCATTTTCCTTTTTGAAAATTTTCAAATGTAAAAGGTGTTTTGTTGTTTTTTTTTTGTGCCTAAAATGCAAACGAAATTTGTCATCTTTACTTTATGCCTTTTAGAGATCATTTCATCTTTATCTAGCTTATAGAGGTCATCTACTTTTACATTGATGGCCTATCTGTAGGACTGGTCATAAATGTCTGATTGGCCAGGGTCTGACATGCCGCACCCC